>NW_005842534.1:881713-884204 GCF_000455745.1 Alligator sinensis
ACCTGTAACCAACAGAGGCCCCTCTCAAAGGAAAGCTGACCATTCCTGCAGCTGTTTAAGCTCTGAATCTGAGTCCTGAGCCACCCAGTTTTACTTAAGCCAGCCCATAAAGAGTCTGTAATGCTCTACTGACCCCAGGCAAGGGCCCTGGTAGGGGTTGCATTTTTGACTGCAAAAAGAGCCACCTCCAGCTGCAAGGACTTGGACTGAAGGTGGAAATCGGGTAATCGTGCAGGTATCCAGGTTGTAGCTTTATTGGTCTAGAGGAAAAGCAATCAGGGCTCATAGTAGAAATATCTTTTATTAGACCAACAAGATTTTTGCAAAAAACATTCTTTAATTGCAAGCTTTCAGGCACAAACACCCTTTACCAGGCATCAGAGAAAAGATTGTAGAAGTTCTCTTAGGTAGAAATGAAAGTTCATATTTAATAGGATTTCACAGAGGAATCAATAAATGGAAAACTCTGGGCAGGCAGTTTTTAGTTGGTAAGGCATCTCTCTTGTGAGGTTCTGTGATGATGCAAATTACCTTGAAATAAAGGTAAGAGCAGTATCTCAGGTTTCCGGTGTTAAGAGTTGCTTCCTCCTTGGAAAATTATGAAGATTTCATTTTAAAAATTGGCTAAAATTTGATATTGTCCATGTGTCAAGTATCCAGGTTGTAGCTGTATTGGTCTAGACTGAGGAACAAGCAATCAGGGCTCATAGCAGAGGTGATATCTTTTTGAGTAGGCACTCAAGGAAATACTGGGAACCTTTTGAATCTTGCCAGCTGATCCCATTTCAATGCTTCCATTCTTTATCACAACCTGGCCAGGCACTTAGTCTAAAGCATCATGTTCTGAAGGAGGCACATAAGGGAATTTAAAAGAAATGAGAGAATTGGGTCCTGATTCACCAAAAGGGTTACTGGGAACACTGAGACATGTGACACACCCTCTAGCTTGTTAACTGATGTCCAGGGCTGACTGGATTGCAACCCTTTGCACACTGCCAGTCTGGCACAAGCTGTCAGCAGTGACACATGCTGCCCTGTAACAGTGTCAGTCGATGTATAAAACAACACCTTGTGAAGATGTAATCCATGACCTGGACGGGGAAAGAAAGCAGGAAAAATATCTCCCTGGCTGCTAAGCCTCTGCCTGGCAGCTGTCTTTTTGCATTCCCTATAATACATTATGCTCCATGTGTGCAGCACTACAGATTGCTATTGGAGTTATTCTTTGACAATGGACAGGTTAAAAGCAAGTCTTCTTGCCTATAAAACACATGCAGGGACTGGGGAATGGAAATGGCTCTCTTATGAGCCATGAATGAAAAACTTCATGTCCTGACCTGCTCCATTTGTGATGCAAAATGGCAGCTAATCACTCTGAGTGATTTCAAATGAAGAGCAGTGCCAAAACAGCAGAGCACTTCTTTCTGATTTTTATGCAACTTTCATCCTAGTGAAAGAGGCTTCATTGTTCATCACAAAGAAAGCTACTTATTCCTAGCCTGCTTTCGTAGCCCTTGCCTCTAAAGGCCACCTCCAATCCACAGGATAGATGTAGTCAAGTCTAGGACCCAATTTCCGTGATTCATTCTGTAACTCTGTTCGTGTTTTATATCTTAAGCTAATCCTTCTCTCTAAAATTTCCCACCAGTTGTGCTCAGATTGGGTCTAACCAGTATGGTGGCAATAGAACTTGTCACAAAATAGCTCTGCTTTGTGAGAATCCTGATGTTTTCTGGGGTTTTTTGATTGAAAAAAATATTTTGTGTTTTCTTCCAATTTTCCCTACTGGTAAATCAGCAGACACTTCACTAGTAGTTCAAAGGAAACCTGGAACAATATCATAATGGATGAGTAGGGAAGAGCACAGGTGTGTAGGGCCTTAAAAGTCAAGCCTGAATTTCATGTGTTGAGGTAAGAGATTCAAAAATAGGAGTGATGTGTTAAGAGGAAAGAAAAGATGATGAATGAATATAGGCTGGAAGAAGGTATAATGTGACTTTCAGAGAGGCTGCTATAAACAAGTTAGAAAATGTTGAGGGTCTGGAGAAAAGTTTTTTGATTGTGTAGATACAGAAAAAGGGATGGAGCCTTGTAGTATAAGGGAGGAAGACTCTGAAACATGCAACCTATGTGTATATGTAAAACGGAAACTACTACTGAAAAGGAAGTGTTACAGCTTTGAAGGGCACAGAGATGGCTGTATAGTTAACAGTGATGGGAAATCAATGATATGGATTGTATCAAGAATGTCAGTGACAGACCAAGACACGGAGTTGACTGGAGCGGGGACACGTCAGAAATGGAATGGTAGGCTTGTGTAAAGAATAAAGGTGAGTCCTGAAATCGAGTAAGCGGAAGAGATCCTGCAGAGGGAGAAGGTGTATGACAAAGACAGACAGACAAGCTAGGTCCACTGTACAGATTTCTGCCAGAATCCCTCTGTCTGTTGGGGGTGTGAAGATGTCATTGCTGAGTGATAACTACTTCAGCA
>NW_005842534.1:884235-893153 GCF_000455745.1 Alligator sinensis
CCTAGTATAGATGCAGTTATACCAGCAAAATTGCACTTTTGTTCAGGTTTACCACTATAGCAGCTTCCACACTAGGAGCATTTTGCCAATATATGGCATAAAGCTATTCCTATATTGATAAACCACTCCTAGTGGAGACACGGACTAAAAAAAAAACAGTGGAGGTCTGTCAAAAGAGACTCAAGGAATTATCAGAGAACCAGGAGAGGTTAGAGGCATGAAAGCAAATACAGACAGTCCTCGATTTACAACATTTCTAGTTAAAACATTTTGCACTTACAACATTTATAAATTGACACCCTGTTTCAGCTTTCTGATGTCCGTTTCAATTTTACAATGCTTGATCCAATGCCATGCCATGCCAGTGAACAAGTTCACTGTGTCACCCATCTCCCTGGAGAACATATGTCCAAACTTCCTTGGACACTTTCTTTAAGAAAGCAGACAAGACTCCACAGAAACCTGCAGCCAGGACTTCTGAGAAGACTGCAGCCAAGAACCCTTCAAAAAGTTCAACCAAGAGCCCTTCAAAAAGTCCAACCAAGAGCCCTTCAAAAAGTCCAACCAAGAGCCCTTCAAAATGTCCCCCAAAGTCACCTCAAAGAAGTCCTTCCAAATCAATATGTTTGCTATTTACAATATACATACATTAAAATAGCTATATTATTCATCTATAATTGATTAAGTACAAAATTCTGGGTTATTTTTGGTGAAAATAGGGTATTGGGCCATGGTTCAGGAACCAATTCTGTATTTATAACATTGTTTCCTATGGGAAAATCGGTTCCGAGTTGCAACATTTCTACTTAAGATGCAGTTTTCAGGAACCAATTGTGTTGTAAGTCCAAGGACTGCCTGTAAAGAGTAAGATGTCAAGGAATTGTATGTGATCAACAGTGCAAAAGAATTGGACAAATCCAGGAGAAAGATGATGAAACACAAACCTGAAGGCTTGAACAGGAAATACAATTTATCTCTGCATGGTTATAAAGTATATATACACCAAAAGCAATCCTGCTATGCCAGTATGACATGAAAATATCCACAAACTTTGTAAATACTGCAGAATTACATAAACTGTACGCATTACTTAATAACAGAAGATCAAAATGAACAGAAAGCTGACCCATTTAAACAATCCAGTTTACCTGGTGTTTATCCCACTGTCCTCACTTCCCTCTTTCTACGTTCATAATTTATGGTCTGATGCTGTGTGTGGCAGAGCAGAGAAATAGTACAAATATCAAAAGCAGTCCTGTACCTAAAAGGGTGTAGAACTAAGCTCTGTTGCACCTTGCAGACCTCCTTGTAGAACTTTGCTAGCTCCTATTTTACTGACATTTGTTTTGGCTTGGAGTTGAAGCACACACTGTACATAATAGGAAGAAGTGTCTATTAAAGCCATTTGGAAGTTGTTCACTGAAAGATTTTTCAGTGAAAAATGTCTTATTTTTGGCCATGTGTAACTGTCTAGAAAATGTCATTTTAATGAAATGTTATTTAGAAAAAAATGTGCTCATTTTGAAATGATACTTGGGCAATTTTGGAATGGAACAATTTGATTTTTCATTTCAAAAGAAATGTTCAAAACAATGTGGTTTTATTTATTTATATATATATAATACAGAGGATGGAGATTTTTCTTTTTAGCTGTAGGAGACAGGAGTAGGAGCAATGGCTTCAAATTGCTGCAGAGGAAATTTAGGATGGAGATTAGGAGGGAATTTCTGACTACGAGGGTGCTCAATCATTGGAACAGGCTACCTAAAGAAGTTGTGGAGTCTCCATTGTTGGAAATTTTCAAAAGAAGTTTAGACAGACACTTTAGACGGATGGTTTAGTCAGGGATGATCCTGCCCTGAGTAGGGGCTGGACTAGATAACCTATGAGGTCCTTTAGAATCATAGGAGATTATAGTTGGAAGGGACCTCAGGAGGTCATCTAGTCCAACCCCCTGCTCAAAGCAGGACAATCCCCCAAATCCCAGCCAAGGCTTTGTCTAGCCAGGTCTTAAAAAACTCCAAGGATGGAGAGTCCACAACCTCTCTGGGCAACCTGTTCCAGTGCTTTACTATCCTCCTGGTGAGGGAGTTTTTCCTAATATCCAACCTAACCTTCCCTTGCTGCAAAGTTTTGTTGTAATTTGAAACAGAAAAAATTGAAGGTCATTTGGTTTGGGGGTGGGATAGGGCTGCAACAGTCTACTTGAATGAAGTTAAAGCAGCAATCAAGGCTTTGGCCTTGCCAGCCTTTGTAGGAAGGTTCTTAAAGCACCAACTTGCCTATAATTCTATAAAAATAGCTTAAATGAAAAATGATGGCTCATAAAAAATAAAAAAAACCCAAAACTGTTTTCTTAATCTATGAATAAAAACAGACCCTCCTTTTGGAGGAAAGATCTTTACATTCCTAACTGCCTTTTGAAACTTCTCAGTAGACTCAAGCTATAAGTGTCATTTACATAGGGATAGGAGGTAAGCAGCCTTGTAAATCACTTACAATACAATTAACTAATCTATTGTCAGACATGGTGGAGCCAGCCCTAGCTCCTTTGGGAAATGTGTGAACAGGATCTTTTGTGGGGAGAACTGATGCCAATTAGATGGTGCTTAGCTGGACTTTGATGTCTGTTTACACAAACAATGTTTTTCCTTCAGGCTTCTCTCCATAAAGAGAGGCCTCTTGCTCAAGAGATTACCATGCCTGCCCTAGTTTGTGCCTCTGGAGAAGCCAGGCAGGATGACTAAAGCCCTTTTCTCAGTGGAGTGGCTCTCCCAGGCACCTGAGCCTGCCTCATCTCACTGGTTCCTCGTTCCACAGGCTCAGCAAGCTTCCAGTTGCAAGCCAAAGCATCCAGCTGCACTAGAATATGATGAGTGATGGGTGACAACATAAAGCCATTGAAATCTTGTGCAGAGAGGATCCTCAAGAAGGACAAGCTTGCAGAGTCCTCCAGTTTAGAGTAGGATTTATACAGGATGGTTGGGATAGGGCTGATCCTGCTGCAGGCAGGGGGTTGGACTAGATGACCTCTGGAGATCCCTTCCAGCCTTGCTTCTCTGTGACTGATTCCCCTGGGGCTGGTGTGTCTGCCTCTTCTTGTGTCTGCTTGTGCCTGGCCTTCAGGCCAGATTCCTGATGCCTGCACAAGGGCTATTCCTGCAGAATTCAGAGCAGGGCTGAGAGGGAAAGGAAAGGGGTGTAAAAGTATCAGCCGCCAACAGAGAACCCCTGCCCCCTGTCCTCCATGGGAGCTCTGCCACTGCCTCCAGTGGTCCTGTGATGGCCTCCTGGGCTGACAGGATCCATCCTGTGGTGGGCTGTCCGCTGGCTGCCAGACAAGCCTGGCCCAGCCCGGCCCACCCCAGCTCAGCCCAGCCTATCCATCTCCCCACGCCTCAGCCTCCCTGCCTTCACAGAGGCTGTGGTGGCCTCTCCCAGCCCTTCAGCCCCGGGGCTTGCAGAGATCTGGGGGGGTTTCAGGGGTGAGCAGCTGCTGAGCTCTGGGCCCCTCCCTCCCACGGGGCCACTGGTAGCTCCTCCCGGCAGCACCTTCCATGTGAAGCAGCTCTGCACCCCAGCCACCTCCCTGTGCCGGGCTCTGCAGTGTCTCCTCCTGCAGCAGGACCTGGTTCCAGCCATGGCAGCTGCAGGCTGAAGGCCAGAGCCCATCCATCCACCCTGCCCCTCCAGGCCCCAGTGCCATCCTGCTGACCCTCTGACCCTGCAAGGCACGACTGGGACTGGGACTTTGCATGGCCCTGGAAGGTTCTGACCATCCACGTTCCTGCTCACTGCAGGGGCTGCGCGCCCAAGCCCTGCTGGGGCCCTGGGCTGCCACTGAAGCAACACCGCCTGGCTGTCCTGACAGCTCCTTCCTGCAGATGGGGGAGTCCCATGCCACCCTACTGGAGGCCTTCTGCAAGCACAGTCTGACCTGCCCCCGAGGGAGGCCTTTGGGGTCGCAGTACACACTGGACTGACCCACAGAGGCTGAGCACTCTGGCAGCAGTCTGTAACCTGTGCTGAGTTTAATCATGTTCCCTTTGGGTGAAAGACTAAGTGTAACCTTGGAGGAATGGGTCAAGCACAAGGAGACTGTGTCCCATGGGACCACAAGCAGCAGCAATGGGATTCTCAAATCTGCCAGGTCATGCTGTAGGGGTGAAATCCTGTTCCCATAATGCTTTGCAGTGAGTCCTGGAGAGAGGGCTCCCCTAGCCCTGCTGAAAGGGGCTCCGTTTAAGAATGCTATGGTTCTAGGCACCCAGTCTTGTTCCCAGCCACATTTCAAGTTAACAGCAGAACTTGTTGCCTTTGTGCCACATTTTTATGGAAGTACAAAGTGACTGCAAATAGACGTTCATACCTTTGTCTCACTGCAAAGTGGACAAAAAGGCAGTAGTAAATTTTGCGGTTTTATTGTGGGGGATGTCTATTTGCTTTATAGTGAAAGAGTGCAGGCAGCTGGAACTGCCCTTGCTCTCCTGCTGCCCCAGGAAGGTGCTCCCGGGGCTTGAGGGACCTGATCCTGCATATCCTTGGAATTTCTATGTAGGATCAGGCCCCTCAACCCCATGGAGCATCTGCCCAGCTTCCAGAGACTCACCCCCAGCAGTCTCAAGGGTGTCTCTCTGGAAGTGGGGAACATGTCACCTGTTGTCTCACAAGATCAATGGGTAGGACAATGGGTGATATGTGTTTCACCCAATGAGGTGAATCATCTATGCAGGGAAAATATCCTGACACAGCTGTTCTACTTCATTTGTTGACATCTATTTCTAGCTGTATAGACTAAGCTCTTATTTGGAGAGTTACCACTGACTTCAATGGGAACAACTTTGGGTCCTGTATCTTTGGCTACTCTTCTTTTAACAGGTTTAAAGAACACTATAACTTTTTTTTTTCTGATTAGTGGTGCATCAAAAGTTATAAGATTTGAGAATTAGTGTCCTGCCTCTTAAATTTGCATGTTTGTGTGGGATTTTTAAGACACCTGTCAAAAATAAGGCACTGCTACTGCAGCTGTTGCTCAGCTGTGTAGCTTATTCCCACATCACTAGTATCACCCTGCCGATCCAAAATTAATGCCAGAGTTCTAAGGATTAGGTTGTGACTCCACAAAAACATTGCTGGCCACTGCAGAGGAGTAATAAAGGAATTTACATAAGACCCTGCCTGACTGGCAGAAAAAACAGGACATTGACAAATATTAACTACAGATATTGTCTAATAGCAGACTGGCATGGGACATTGACTTTTAAATTTTCCATGAAGCACTACATCAGAGTAGTTCTAATCAAATGAATAGGACAAAACAAATAATCTTTAATTCAACCAAGTGTGTTTATATGGCACTTGTCAATAATCAGGCCTTGCTTGTTTGGGGAGGGAGGGGTGCTCCCTTCTGGTGTGCAGGAGTGCATGTCTCCAGAGATTTTCTGAATAGGGTCCCAGTTATAGGATCATGAGGTCTTTCTAATACAGACCGTAACTTTTTGTGGCATAAACGCCATAGGACCACATTGGTAAGACTGCAGCTGGAGTACTGCGTCCAGTTCAAGAGGGATGTGGATAACTTTGAGAGGTTCCAGAGGAAGGCTACTTGCATGGTTAAGGGCCTGCAGGTAAGTTCCTTCGAGGAGAGATCGAGGGACCTGAATCTATTCAGCCTCAGCAAAAGGAGGCTGAGAGGGGATCTTGTGGCTATCTACAAATTCATTTGGGGGGGGGCAGCAAAGAATAGGGGACACTGTTTACCAGGGTGCCCCTTGGAGTTACTAGGAACAACGGCCATAAACTGATGGAGAGAAATTTTAGATTAGACATTAGGAAAAATTTCTTTATGGTGAGGGTTGCCAAAATCTGGAATGGGCTTCCAAGGGAGATGGTGCTCTCCCCTACCTTGGAGGTCTTTAAGAGGAGACTAGACAAGCACCTAGCTGGGGTTATCTGACCCAAGCGCTCTTTCCTGCTCAGGGCAGGGAGTCGGACTCGATGATCTACTAAGGTCCCTTCTAACCCAAAAAATCTATTAAATCAATGAACCATAGAATGGGGCTAAAAATTAATCCTGCTCCCATGGTTGTGAGTGGGATAGTTGCCATTGACTTCTTGGGGGAGCAGAGTCAGACCTATTCAGAAGGCAAGCTTGCTTAGCTCGCTAAATTTTGCCTACAGGAGGTTTGAATATTATCTGTAATGTAGGAAGTATGACAATATTTCCATAAAATAAGCTGCTTTCAAGGAGATTGAAACTCCATCTCAATATTTTCTTGGAGAATGTGTGTATGTGGCACTTTGCAGTAGCTTTAACTGTTCCTTGGACTCTAAGGCTGTGATCTGGCTGCTTTTGGTCTATAAGGTTAACACTTCTAGAAATGAAGGACAGGGGGAATGCATTTGATTCAGCAATATGTATTTATGCAATTTCTTACATGCAGGCTTTATCACATGCAACAGCTGCATTGATCAACAGAGGAAAATTTATCTAGGATTATCTGAGTCTTATCTTCATATACTTACGGATTAAGATGGCTCCAAGGAAGCCTTGATATAAGAGAGATTTTTATCAGATCTGAAGAAGCCACTTGTTAAAGCTGTGGCTATAAATACACCTATTTACCAGAAAGTATCTAACTCTGGGCCTACACACCTTCTCTCCCCACACTGACAGTTTTTCTCATGGCTCACCATCTGGAGAGTCTGATCCACAGTTCATAAAACAAAGACTGCAGCACGGGTGAAGTCATTGCAATTCTCATCTCGGGTGAAAGGGATGGTAGAGCTAGCTGGAGAGAAATGCACATAGGAAGAACACCAGAGGTTTTGCAGAGCCCACCCAAGTGATGTTCAGGATGGCAACTGCAGGGTAAGCCAATGTTGTTAAGTAGAACCCTAAATGGCAATAGGTACCATCAATCTACTGCAAGTGTCACTTTATCTTCTGACTGTACCCAAAGTCTGCACTGCTTTCCTCATCCTCTCTGTAGGAGGCTAGTTTCATAGGCAGTAGACTTTTCTAGTCATCATCCCCACTCTGCTCTACAGATGTGAAATGTGGGTGACCTACCATCAACATCTCAAGAACCTGAAGAGGTTCCACCTGTTGGTGATGTCTGGGGAAAGTCCTCCACATCTAATGGGAAGGTCACCACACAAATGTCACAATCCTTGCTGAAGCCAATGTTATCAGCACTGAGTTGCCAGTCCTCAAGCACCAACTTCACTGTGTGGATGCCTGATTTGTGAAACAAGTGCTCTACTCCCAGCTTAGTAATTGCCTGAAATCTTGCAGTGACTAGAGGAAACATTACAAGGAGTTACTGAAGGCAGGCATCAAGAGCTGGGAGAAGCTGGTACCAGCCAACCCCAATAGCACCACAACCTCAACCAAGTGCTAGCCCATTTCAAGGAAAAGCATCTTGCCCTCAAAGCAGAGAGGAGAAAGCAGAGGCACCCCAGCCTGCAGCCTACTCTCCCCTGTAGAAAGACCTCCAACTTCTGCAGATAGATCTGACTCAAATATTGGACTCTTGTGTCACCTCAAGACCCACCAGTGAGCCCTGGTAAAGACCAGACTTGAATTGAGAGATTGCCCATGACAGTCTTTTCCTCATACTGGGTCTGGGCAATGCTGGACTCTTCCCTGGCTTTGGTAAGAGGACTTGGAGAGTTTTATTGTTATGGAAAAACTAAATGAGAACCAGCTACAGCTCAAACGGATGCGAACGGTTCCCTCCTCTACGAAATAACTGCAGCGGTTTCTTCCAAACCTCCCTGTGTGCTATGAGCTAGCAAAACCCCAGGTAAGAGCTGAGAGCCCCTCAGTAGTTTCCTTCAGAAGCAAGATAATAGAGGGACATGAAACGGCGGGGACGAGGGCTGAGTTGCTGAAGTGGTACCTCTGCAAGCTGGGAGCAGAGGGCTGGAAATGCGTGTGGTTGATGCGATTTGGATCGGCTGCAGAACCGCAAGGCCGTGCAATGATCGTTGTAGGTTGCTCAGAGGAGTTGTTTGATCTCTGAGCTCAAGTGCCTGGGGAAACTATTGGTGGATTTTTGGTTGTAGCCGTGTTGGTCTAATAAAAGATATCGCATCTATTCAAAGAACCTTGCCAGGGGAAACTATTGGCAAGGGAGAAACCAAGTCATCTACGCTGCCCCAGATGAAAAAAGGTGCTAACGATCACTTAGCATAATGACTCTCGGGTCAGGGTCTAGTCAACAGCCAGCTGGCAGCGCTCTGGCAACGTTAGCCCACAACTGCTGGGCAAGACCTGCCCGGGGGGCCGGCCCGGCAAGAGGGGATGCCGGCACTCATCTGGGCACGACCCGTTTCACCCCGGTTGAGCAGCGGGCCCCAGAGCCCCGCGTGCATTTGTACCAGCCCGGCTGCGGTTTTGTTTGTTTTATCTCGATGTGTCAAAGCCACGGCCCCGCTCCCACGCGCTTGATTCTTGCAGCTCCAAAGGTTTTGCGGGGGCTGAGCGGGGCCAGGCGGGCGCCGCTTCCCAGCTCTGCAAGCGGCAGGCACTGAGGGGCAGCTGCTCCTCGGGCGCAGCAAAGCAGCGAGCAGCGGGGGCGGCCGTGTGAGCAGGGGCTCCCGCCGCTCCCCTCTCTCCCTTGCAGGCAACTGGGGGGGCGACCCCCGGCTGGGCCCCGAGCTCTGCGCCGGAGCGGGGCCGGCAGAGGCAGGGAGAGGTTGAGTCTTGCCAGGCCATTAGCACTAATCGCTGCCCATTAGCTCCTCCTTGGGTGCGCAATTAGATGGCAATTAACTGGGAGAGCGCGGGCGGGAGGGAGGGGGCGTCGGGCTCAGCCGCTCTCTGGGCCGGGCCGGGCAGGCTCCCTTCCAGGACTGCCCAGAGCCGGCCCGGCGCGGGATCTCTGCGGTGCGGGGGGCCCGGGCCGGCCCTG
>NW_005842534.1:893227-900530 GCF_000455745.1 Alligator sinensis
TAAGGCTGCGCTGGGGGGAGCCCGGCCGCTCGCGGCCCGGGAGCAATGCGAGGCCCCGAGGAGCTGCATCACTTGGATCCAACGGAGCTGGCCCGCAGCACCCAAAGCGGTCCGCAAAGATGCTCCCGGCAGCAGCCCTTCTACCACCAGCGGGCTCCTCCTGTGCCACCGCGTGTGCCTGGGCACTGGGTCTTCAATGCCTCTCCCTCTTGAACCTCTAGTTCACGGTAGTAGGGAGGAGGATGGAGCTCAGCTCCTGCTGACGGACTTCAGCTCTTCCCCTCCTGACCAGGCCAGTTGGGCTCTGATGTGGGATGGGCAATGCTTGCTCTCTTGGGTGTGGGGTGCCAAGGTTGCATGAGCCCTGAAGAGCAGCAGAATGTGCTCAGTTCTGGGCAATAGTTCCTCTAGCACAGCGGTTCCCAACCTTTTTAGATTGCCGACTGGCAAACAGCAGACCAGTAGTGACTGCACACTGGCAAACTGTGGACCAGCAACCTGCAGAGTGGCAGCCAACCCTTTTCTTTACTCCGTATAAAAAGATATCATCCCTGGTTCAGTTTGATCTGAGGAACCAACTCCAGGTTGTGGTCGCTTCTACTCAAGTGCCCCAAAATAATATTCACTGGAGCACTTCAGCCCAACAAGGAAACCTAGTCTGGCAGAGGGTCTGGCCTCAGGCTTGGCTCCTTTGACCCTGTACTGCCACTAACATCAGACATAAGTGGTCATGTGAGTGCCTGAGAACTATGGAAAAGTCTCTACCTAGACAAATATGTATTGTGCATGATTCCAGCAGAACTACTGTGAGGAAGGGGGTGGAGGTGGGAGAGGAGAGAACAACTAGGCCCATTAAATTTTTATACTCTTTTCTAAAAAAGAGTTGGTCCCTTGTCAACCCTTTTTTATAGTCAGCATTAAAGAAGGGTTGGCTGCCAGTATGCAGTACGCCAGTCACTTCTGGACTTCCAGACTGGCAGCTGACCCTTTGCAGCCTGGCACCAGGCCACAGCCTGGTGGTTGGGAACCTCTGCTGTAGCAGGATGTGGGTTCTGGGTATAGGAGATAGCAGTGGTTGCAGGTAGAGGTGTGGGCAGACAGCGAACACTAGGCTGTAGCATCTACATTGCATGGTTATGCCATATACTGCTCCCCTGGGGGAGTCTTTCAGGTGCTGGACTCCCAACACCCACCCAGACAGATACAGTACCCTATGGAGGTTTCCCTAAAATCAGGCTTTGTTCCAACAAGCAAGGTTTCTCCTGTTGCTCTGTGCATGCTGTGGGCTGATCTCCTCCAGTCCAGAACCAGCTGAATGCCTGGGACGGGGGAAGACAGGGGAGAGTGTAGTTATAGAGCCAAATTGTTCTGTTTGTAATATGCTGCAGTTTACCAAAGGGGACAGTTGAATTTCCAAAAGCCTGACTTGGAAAAATAAGCCTGCCAGGTCTTGGATGGGAAGAAGGTAGAAAATAAATCCTTTGTTGGGGGAATGTCTGGCTCACACCTGCCCATAAACTAGTCTAAGCAGGGACTAGAACAGTCTCCCTTGAACTTGGAGCCCTGTGGGGCCAGGTTCAAATTACTTCTGGATGTAGCTGTGACCTGGGTTTTGATTTTCTGTCCTCTGACTTCATTTCCCATCCTGTTGCACCCCACCCCCAAGAATCAGGATCAATCACCTAAGGCTCTCTCCAGCATAGCAGGTGTAATCAGCATAATCAGTGGGAGAAAATATTATTTGGAGGGCTGGGTGGTGTGGGGCACACCTGCTTGATCCACAACCCTCCCTCCCGCAGGGCTGTTGCAGGGGCCGGTGCACTCTGGTGCTGTACCCATGGTGGTGGCGGAGCACATGGCGGGGGTGCTGGGCACAGTGCTGTACCAACAGGGCATGGCAGTGGTGCTGTCACCAGCTGCCACAAAATCTGTTTGGGAAGGTTAAGTCCTGTTAGCTCCAGCCTTCCACTCCCTATAGGTGTAGGGCACACAGAGGTGATGTGTCTAGTGCATTGACTTCCAGCTCTAATGACTAGGGACTCCGGGCTGGCCTTTACCAGAAGTCCGTGAGCCAGACAGGAATTGTTCCCTGGACCCCCAGTGAGGAGCCTTAACCCCTCTGAGCCCCACCTGAAACATTCAGCATTCGGGTGTAGAAGAATTTAGAACTCAGGGTTGCAGATGGAAACTTAAGAACCTCACTCTGCCCCATCTCTACCTTGAGGAGAAATCACTCTCCACACAAGTTGCAACTGATACAGGACACCCCTGGTTCGGTTTGATCTGAGGAACCAACTCCAGGTTGTGGTCACTTCTACTCAAGTGCCCCCAAATAATGTCCACTGGAGCACTTCAGCCTAGCAAGGAAACCTTGTCTGGCAGAGGGTCTAGCCTCAGGCTTGGCTCCTTTGACCCTGTTCTGCCACTAGCATCAGATGTAAGCGGTCATGTGAGTGCCTGAGAGCTATGGAAAAGTCTCTACCTAGACAAATATGTATTGTGCATGATTGCAGCAGAACTACTCTGTGGGGAAGGGGGTGGAGGTGGGGGAGGAGAGAACAGCCAGGACCATTAAAACTGAAATGAACAGAAAATAGAGGAGTAAAGTGGTGCTGACAGTGGCTGGGGGCAGGGGCAGAAGTTTCATGTGGTATTTTCAGAATGAAATTGGAGTGTGTCAGACAAGACATGGTTATCACGCTGCCCTCTGTGCTTCTGACTGCTCTTCATTTTTCTCTGCAGCTCATAGTCCTTCCCAGTACAGAGCCTGGGTTCCCATGGGCCTCTACAGCAGTGTTCCTCAACATTTTTTGTACTAGGATCCATTTGTAAACATCAATGGCCAGTCCCAACCCAGTGCCCTCACTCCCAACCACTGCCCCCTGTCCCCAGGTCCCAGCTCCAAGTATGTGGGGCAGGGGGGGGCAAGCATCCCCTTGCAGGCTGGAACTTTGCCAACCTGCAAGGGGAAAGCCACCATTTCCCATGCTTTTCTTCTTTAAAGAAGAATCTATTTTTTAAAATGTGTTGATCCATTTTTAAAGCTTGTTCATGACCCTTTCATATATTCTTGCAACCAACTTTTGGATTGCAACCCAGGGGCTGAGAAACACTGCTCTACAACATCCAGCACAGCTGGGAGTGAGGTAACTGCATGAAGGTAGTAAAAGCCTGCACCATGCATTGCTTCCTTGATGGGTCTTGAGGTGACATAAGAGTCCGATCTTTGAGTCACAGATCTATCTGCAGAAGTGTAAATTAGGACACTGAAGGAGGCTGCTTCTTCATGCTGTTGTCTCCCAACAGCAGTAAGGGCTCAGCCAGCTAAATCTTTAGCCTGCTCTTTGCGGCTGGTTTAAATAATAATAATATTACACTGATCATGATTCCAGTGCCTGTGATTCTTCTCATCCTGTAGAGCTCTGTGGGTGGGTGGGTGTGTTATTGCCAAGCTGTTTTGCCTTCATTGTGAAGGTGAAAGCAAAGATTACTTTGTGGAAGGACTGTCCCTTTCCTCGCACAGCATGTCTCCCACATGGGAGTGTGCCACACAGCAACCTCTGACAAGAACACCTGGCATGCAGGGCCTTTTCCTCCTTGTCCATTTTGTGCTACTTCTCAGGCTGTGCAAGCATTTGAGGGGGCAGGAGTAGGTCAGAGCTGCCTGCCTACTGGTTATTTCTGTGGAAAGTGCCATTGAACAGATCCACCTGCTGTAGGACATTGCAGCTGCTCCAAGATTAGGGTGGCCATCGTAGAAGACAGTTCAGTTGTCCTGTCCTCTATTGATACAAAACTGGACTCTTTTCTTGAAGAGAAAAATAGAGGACATAAAGGTGTCCGGTTTCGTATCAATAGAGGACAGAGTAGCAGAAAACCAGAACCTCTATGATGGCCACCCTATCCAAGATTCATGGCTGGCCACCCTGTCCTGCCTTATTAGCATGGGGGTGGGGGCAGGTCCTCTCTCCTTTGCAAAGCCACCTGCCTGCAGCCTTGGCATTGGAACTCCCACTTAAAGCTGTCTGAGGTGGGAGCTTGGATCTGATGGGTGCAGTCCAAAGGTTCCCAGTTCACAGGCAGCCGCGGCTGCTGTAAATTCCTTGTGAGGAAGATGCATGAGGGGGCAGGCAGATGTGAAACGGTGGCATGTGAGGGGTTGAACTAGATGGAGCCCCTCAATTGTACTTGAGGGGCACTGCCAGGGACCCAAGTGATCACAGAAACAGCACTTTGAAGGCCTAAGAGGAAGCAGATAGGAAAATTGGTGCCCCTGAGAGCCCAGTTTACCCTGGAATGGCCCAGAGTTCTGCTTTGATTCACATGAGGCTGTGCCTCAACTTGCTACAGAAGTCATTACCTCAAGGAACTGTGGGACATACTAAGCATGAAGGAAAAACTGAGTGTATGCTGTTCTCCAGGGCTACTTCACACTCCAGAATGTACCTCTGAGTGAGAGCAGCCCTGCTGTAAGTACAAGGACAGGCAGGGCACGGGCCAGGCAGATGTCACTGGCTAATCTGTGTTCTTAGCTCTGACTGGGTTCTTAACTTTGGCTGTCAAGTCAGGTCTATACGAAAAGCAATATGTGGCCCAGAGTTAGAGGCTCTTAACCACGAGGGTCTTTTCAGTCACAAGAGTTTAGCTGTACCAGCAGCTAAATAGGTGGCTTTAAAATCTATTTCTATCAGGGGCTGGCAGTTGCCTTCTCAACGCAGAACAAAATGAAGTTATTTGTGTGTCAGACTTCTGATTAGTAGGGAGAAAGGGAGTGGGGAACTTGCACCCCTAGGCTCATTTGTGTTATTGGTAGATACAGTGGAAGTTTGGGATTGGCTAGGCAGGAGTTTATTCAAGGATAGCCTTTTTGTTTAAATTTGCAGGCTCTTTTAAATTAAATTTAATAAAAGTATACACCAGTCAGTCAGCTCCTGATGATGGCTTTGTTGGGAACCAGGAGTCAGCACACAAACAGGTGACTGGGAGGTACACAAGGGTGTGAAGCTACAGATATGGGCATACCAATCAAGTTACAAGCTTGATAAACTGCAGGACTTCAGCTACTCTATGGTAACTACCTCTTCTCATGCTCTTAGCCTGTAAACTTACCACACTTCCATTAAAGGGCAAGCTGCCTCTCCTCTACCATGAGTTAAAAGCATGCACTTGAGCAGTACAGTAAAGAGTAGAGACCAGGCAGTAAGTTTACACCTCATAGGAACTTGTGTATGTGCCTATAGCATGAGACTCAGATCCTTAGGCACTGTATTGCAGTTAGTTATCAAGCCTCAAAGGCTGCTATAGTCTGTACATACCCAGAACAGCCTATCCCTTAGTAGTGTTAGAGTGCTCACCCAAGGCATTACTGCCTAATTACTTGTTACAATCTCAAGCCTGGTATTCAGTATTGTTCAAGAGACCTTTAAATATTAGAGGCCATATCCTATAAAGGATGATAGATACAAGTAGGACACAGCAATACCTATATTTTAGATGTTCATTCTCCAGAGTTGGGTGTCTCACAAAATCTGTGTACTGAATGAGAGCTCCCTAATTCTGGCCAATAGGAGATACCATGCTCAAGCATGTCTCTCTGGAGCTTTGGTGCCCAAATCAGGATCGCAAGTTTCTTTGTCCACTCATAATGCAAAGCCTGGCAGCGAGAAAGAGGAAGAAGAGAGGAAAGCCTTTGCCCCAAATGTGAGAGCCTCAGTTCTAAACCACGTCTCCAGTCTCCCAGAAGCTTGTCTAACCCCTATGCTATAAACTAGGTTGGGTGTGGATACCCTCTACCCCTCCTTTCGAAGCTGAGCCAAAATTCACTGGGCCGAGATGAAAGTAAGCAAGAGGGAGCTTGATTCTGTAGAAACCAGAAGCCCAGGCATTCATTTGGGGCAAACAGAGAGATCCTCAGTTACAGTCCCTGCTTTCTGGACATTTTATGCATTTTATAGTAAACAGGCATTGAATGAAAAACAGAGCGAGTCTGCCCACAAGGCAAAACTGCTGGGATAAGGAATTTTTAGATCGAAGAGGAGCAGTCTCTGAGGAGGGGGTTGCTTTGGATTGTAGGGGTTATTTTTAAAGATCTGGCCTTAGATCCATGTGATTTGATACCCCATGAACTCCAGTAAGAACTACCAGCACTAAACAGCTATGAAAATCAGGGGGTGTTCTGTAAAACTTGGTAGGAAGTACCTGTCCCACTGTGGTTTAATGGTTCAGGTGAAGCCTGAAATTACAGCTTTCACCAAATCTCCATGATTTTCAAGTTAAAGTAGGATTCCCGCTGTCCTTTACTGGGCTGCTCTGTGCTTTGATGGTCTCATCCATTGAGATCCGATTTAAATCTGTACCATTTTAGGCAGTTCAGCTTAGGTTTGGAATATCCTCCCCTTCCCAGTAGCAGCTGGTTAACCCAGCACTTGAAACGACAAACAATGTGTACTTTCGCTCACACTCAGGTAACCCTGGATTTCCATTACCCCTGGCTTTTGGGGAAGGATGCATATTTATAATGAGAAAGTGAGATTGGAAGAATAACTGTAGGAAGAGGCAAATCTTAAATCAGGGTTTCAGGGGCAAATCTTTCTGCTGTGAGCTTCAGCAAGAATACCTGGGGTTCCTTGGAAGTTAGCTTGCCTCAGGACTGTGACCAGGCCCAGTCTCTGACTAAGTATACGGCATTCAGGGTTAAAGAGGCAAAAAATGGCTTTTCGATTAGGAACCACCCGGAGGTGTGATGGTATCCAGGCTTCTTCGCAGCTAATGAGCGGGTGCTCAGTGCAGGCATTGGCCCTGGAGGCGCCGAAAGCAGGATGTCAATCGCGGCTGAGCGGGTCCGGGCCCGTCCGCCGAGCGCTCAGCGCGGGGGGCCATTACAGCCCGTCCCTCGGCCCCAGCCGCGTGCGGCGCGGGGCCCTTTGAAGTGGGCGAGGTGCGAGCCGCCGCTTTGATCGCTGACCTCGGGAGCCGGCGGAGGACCCGCTGCAGCTTTCTGGCCAGACGAGTGGCGCCAAGTTCAAACTGGGAGCAACGTGCGGGGTCCCGTACGCGTGAAACCGGCTCAGCCAGGCCGCTTTGGGGCTTGGGGCTGGGATTTCCTCGACCCCTTACTGCGAGGGCTTCCCCGGGGGGAGGCGCCCAGGGGACTCCCGCAGGAAAGCACCCGGGCGGGAGGCTCCGCGCCCCGCGCTGCCCCGGCCGGGTCCCAGGAGCCGTGTCCGAGCGCCGGGAGGTGCCGGCTGCAGAGCGCCCTGCTGGGGGCGGCCCGCGGGGGCGCGTTGCATTTGCACGCGCGGAG
>NW_005842534.1:900918-909613 GCF_000455745.1 Alligator sinensis
TGCTAACCCGGCCTTTGCCTTCCCTTGCCTCCCGCGCGAGCAGCGCCCGAAGGCGGCTGGCTGAGCGCCGACGAGTCCTCGGGCTACGAGAGCGAGAGCGCCGCATCGGGCGCGGCCTCCCCGCCGCAGCCCCGCCGCCTGCGCACCGCCTTCACCTCCACGCAGATCTGCCAGCTGGAGAAGACCTTCAAGCGGCAGAAGTACCTGGGCGCCGCCGAGAGGAGGAAGCTGGCGGCCGCCCTGCAGCTCTCCGAGGTCCAGGTGAGCCCCGCCGGTCCCTCCTGCCTGCCTGCTGTGGGCGCCCCGCTTCGCCCCGGCTCTGGGCAGCCGGAGCCGGGCCCCCTGTCCCCTCTGGTCCTGCCAGCAGCCAGGCAGAGGCCCACGTCTCCTGGGTTGCGCTCTACCTCCTTACCCGGCTGTCTTTTGTATGTGGCCCCTTGTTAAACTCCAAATTTGGGCTCTGCCCCATTGTTCTATCTGACTTGTGGGGGGGAGCACGCTCCTGAGAGCTGCTGTGGTCCCAGTCCTGCCCACACTTAGACTGGGAATGGGCCCCGCTGGAGGGAATGAAGGCTTGTCCCCAGTTCATGAGCCTCGGGTTTGTGTCCTGATGAAGTCCTCTGGCTTCCCCCCAGGGATAGGGTTACCAACTGTCCAGGATTTCCCTGGAGTCTCCAGGAATTAGATATAAATCTCCAGGAGTCTGCTGGGAGTCACCCGGGAGATAAACGATAGGGCATTCATTAAAATTAATATTAAATGTTGAATCCAATTTATACAGTAGTCCAGTGGGTTTCTCAAATGTAAAAGTAATGTACATTTGCCTTCCTGGCATAAATTCTATGTACTATAATTAATGTCATTATGTCATGTGATGAAAGCTCCTAGAAGAG
The DNA here is from genome assembly GCF_000455745.1 of Alligator sinensis. NCBI lineage: Eukaryota > Metazoa > Chordata > Crocodylia > Alligatoridae > Alligator > Alligator sinensis. The sequence continues at coordinate 901,812 of NW_005842534.1, forward strand.
ATTCAAACTACCCTGGGAGCAGATTCAAGCACTGTTGTCAGTTCTTTACAAGACTTACCTCCTTGCAGTAGCCACTTTAGCGCGTTGGGGCTTAATGGTTCAGACTAAAGGGGATTGGCTCTGAATTTAGCACCCCAGGTGGTTCAAGAATTGGTGGCATCCTTAAAATAGAAGGATGTTTAATTTCTTCCTTAGGGATATGCACTGTGTAGAATGGGGGGATCTTGCTGTGAGAACATGCCACTCACTGAGGAGCTTCCAGGCTGGATCTGTGGTGTTAGCCAGAGATTACACAACAAGAAAGTCCCTTCAGTTGTTCAAACATGTGCTGCCAGCCAAGTAACTTCAATTCAAGCTCTAGTAAATGTACTGCAGTTTTGGGGTTCAGTTTGGGATCTTCTGAATTAACAATGGTTTATAAATAACTTCTGGGCAAGATCTCTGACTCTTCTGCAAATTTTGATTTCTTTAGGTCAAAACCTGGTTCCAGAATCGTAGGATGAAGCTTAAGAGGCAGATACAAGACCACCATCATAGCCTCCTGCCTCCAGCTCCTTTCTACAGCTATAGCCAAGGGACCCCACCAACTCTGCTACAGGATTATTCCCACTATCCTCTTGGCCCACAGCAGCAAAGACTCCTGCCTTTAACCCCAAGTCCTGCTTTGCAGCTCAACTCTTCCTTTCAAGTATATGACTTGCCACAAAATGCATCATATGGGCTTGTGGCACATGATCTGCCTTATTACCATCAACACTTTCTACCACAACTTTCCCTCCTTCCAGTTTTTCAAAACAAAACGGAAGACAAGCAATTTAACTCCCTAAAGACACTATAACCAAGCCTATATGTCAGATATGAAACAAGTATATGGTACACTGTAGACTTTATTTGCACATAAAGTGTTTGGCTTGATACCAAGTTAAAGGTTCATAACTATACAGGCTAATTCTAACTGAATTTAACTGATATTAAAATCTCTTAAATGTATTGAATTTAGTATTCTAATTCTCATTCCTGGATATATATTCACTCTTTTTGAAGATTTTTGTGTTGTAAGATTCTGTTGGACTGTATGGTTCTTTCAATGAATGGGAACTTTAAAGGACATATTTTAATAGCTATCAATTCTACATTGCCAAATAGGCAGTGCTTGCAGGGCAGGGAACAATTAAAACATGGAACTAGTATTACCCTTGGTGAGACCTAGCTAGGTATTAATGTGCAAGATCTTTTATATCCTGATCCTTGTAGCTGATGAAAAGAAATCTGAAGTTAGTAGTTTCTGATAAGACTGGAAGTGCAAAAGCTACATTTTGACCTTTTATTTGGTTTTTATATCACCATAATTCCCCCAGGTAGTCTTATGTGGAACAGTGAGAGAACAGTTAAAGTTGTTTCCCCGTGTCTTGCTAATCTGGAGATGGAAGTTACACACTGTGTTTACGTTTCATTTCCTTCATGAAAGTGAATTTAAAAATTAAAAAGAAAACTAAAAGTCTAAGAGAATTAAAATACATAGCTTTTTTTTACTTTGGCTTCTTCATGATTGCATGTAAGTTCATGACGTAGAGTATAGGAGGGGTCAGAGTGCTGGTCAATTAGTTATTTTTTCATACACATACTTTAGCCTAATATTTTGCATTTCAATTATGCAGTTCTTTACAGTACCCTCTAAGGACATTTTAAAATCAATTCACAATGCATTTTTCTCATTTCTCTACATTGGTAATTTATTGTGTTTTAAAATAATTTGATGCAAACTAGTTCTGAACTTAACAGGACCTGTTTAAATGAATCATTTTAGTTGAGATGGTATGAATTTTTGTGTGCAGAAAGCAGAGCAGGGTCTCACTCTGCCCTGACTTCTATTAAAACTTCAGTCTAAAAGGGCTAACTAACTCTGCAGGTGTGTGGGCTTGTCTACATGAGACATTTAATACACAGTAACCTAATAACACCACACAGTAGTGTGCTCAGCAAAAACCATGCTAATACACTACTGTGCAGTAGTCTTAAGCTACTGTGCAGTGTCACTAAAAAACTGGGCTGGCGCTATTGCATAGTAACTAGTTACTGTGCATTTGTGTACTACTTCATTAAGCAAGTACTAAACTAAATGTGAAGCAACTACTGTCCATTAATGAGTGTGCAGACATGCTGTGTGTGTGTGTGTGTGTGTGTGTGTGTGAAGAATTCCTGTGAGCCTGCTGTGGTAGGTAGATAACTATTGCCATTTTGCTGGGGTGGGAGGGGGTGGGATAAGATGCTGTAATTTGCTTCTAGCTGATTTCACTGGGAGTGGCTAAGTAACTGGAACTCTTGAAAACTGGTTTTGGAACTGCGTAAGAATTTAGGCTCCTATAATAGAAAAAGATTTAAGCCTTAGAGTGTGATTAAATTCCTCATTAAATGGAGTTTTAATTTTCATATTTGGCAACAGTTCAACAGAGGGTAATTGAATTGTTCATGTCATTTCCATAATTTGTACAGTGAAAACACTTTAATTCCCCCTTTAAAGACTTTTTCTATGATTGCTTCATAATTTTAGGTTCCGTAACTAATAGCTATACTGTTTTGTTCCCCTCCCTCTCAGAGTGGCTACATGGGTGGAGGGTGGTGACAGCCCAGTGCCTCTGTGCTGAGACCGCTTATAGTCTTCATTGCTGGGGCTTGTGAAGAAAGTTGTGTTCTTTGATTCAAACTGGTTTAACACAACTGAAACTTCATCAAGGGGCAGGGTAGCACAGCTGGAGCTCTGTTAGCTCTTCAGTATGTAACTTTGATTGTCCTCCACCCACCCTCCTGGCTCCTTACAGCAGGCTCAACTCAAAATCTTAATGGGGCTTTTCAAGTATGATTAACTCCATTAAAAACAAGCCCTGACCTTGTCCAGAAAGGGCTAAAGGGAGTAGGAATGCAAAACTCTAGCTGTTTTCATTCAAGTCAGCTGAATACAATTGAAATAACTACCAAGATCAAGCTAGGTTCTAACACCACCAATTCACAGGGCTTCAAACAGGCTAGTCTGCATCTGAATAGGGCCTTTGGGTTTATCTTAATCTGACTGAGAAGCATGTCCTGCCAGCCCTTAGGCAATCCAGGCAAGGTAGCTGTGTATCAGAGGCTGCAGTGCTGCAGATAGATGAAAGCCAGGCTTCTTATGTGGGAACCGAGCCTTTGCAGCAGCACCACTCTCCCACTTCTCTCTAGTAGCCTATGTGTGGAGGGTGGGAGAGGGCTCTGGCAGAATGAGGTATGCAGAGGAATTTGTCTTGTACTCCACCCCCCCAGCTCTGTCACTGGTTTGTCTACTTGAGACAGAGGCAAAGCAAGGAAGGTTAGCTCAAGATTTTTTCTCTGGGGTACAGCAGGGAAAAGAAGCAACCAGCAGACTCCAGAGTACCCCTCCCCTGCCATCCTAACCCCTGAGCCAGGGTGCTGCAGGCTGTGGCTACCCACGGGGGCAGTGGGGTGGGGGGGGGGTAACCAGGACATTTTTGTGAGGAAGGTGTTTTCTCAGTGGGAAGTTGTAAAGTGGGAAGAAAATCTGAGTTTCAGGAATCCAGTTCCTGGCCTCAAGTATGTTGGAGGGGAGGGGGTCACAGCTGGGCTGAGTATGGGAGTTCCTTTCTTGTCTCTAGTTCTCCCACAAGCATCCTGCCATCGTATTTAAAATCTGTGTCCTTTGCATTCCTCTTGCACCCCCTTCATCATAACCCATCTTATGATCCTTCTTTAATTCTTCCCCTATTGCCAATACAGTTTGTATCTGTCCTTGCTTTCTTCCATCCCTAGCTTTCCCCACTTCTACATCCCCAGCAGGAGTTCTCTCCCCAACCCATCACCATCGAACTCTCATTTCTGTTAGTCTTCTTAGTGTTCTGCCATGTTCCAAGGTCGTGTTGCTCTGGCCCATCTCCCACTGTGGTATGTTAAGCACCTGTCTGGTAGAGATAGGCAGCAGCAGACAATTGGGGGGTGCAGAGGCAGAGAATGGAGGAGGCTGACTACCTGCAGAGCAGGGCTTCCTAGCTAGCACTGTATACAGAATGTGTGTATGTAACTACTAAGACTTGGGTCGTTCCCTGAAACTTCAGAATTGATCAACTGCCATGTTCCAAGGTGGCATTGCAAAGAACTATCACAGCATTATTAATCCACCTCTGCTCAGCCCATATGTTAAAGAATTGAACAAGCCCCCCTTTTTTGAGCTTCACTCTTGCACAGGTTTATATAGATATAAAGATGCAACAGTGCATTATATTGCCAAAATTAATTCATAGTTTTAAAATATTCCATTTTCCTGATACGTCATACCATCTGTTTCAAGTTTATGTATGAAAATACTAAGTAGCTGGATTAATCCAAATGTCAGGTACTTATGTAATACAAAGCTTCCCTTATTTGCTAAAATTATATTAGTTTCCTGAGATTATTTGTATACTTAAGGCTCAGAACACCAAGAAATATGAATACTATTTCTATCTTCCAAAGACATTGCACAATATATTCAAGACAAGTCACCTCTCTAGCTTAAAATATCCTGCATTTTGTCACCATTTTCACCTCAATGCAACCATCATCATTAAAAAGAAAAGCGATATTAAAAACTTCCCTTAGAAATTGCTCTAAAACAATTGCTTTAACACACATGTATGTGCACATACACAAAATCCTATTGTCATAGACAAGGTAAAGGACTATTTTTTACTTCTACTGATTTAAAAAAAAAAATCAGTCCTGGGAACTAATACCTTATTCTTCTCACTGAGTAAATGCTTGTCAAACAAGTCTCACCTCTCTACCTCCAGTTTTTTGTCATGAACTAACTACATGACTCAAACTCTGACTTTTTTGCCATTAGTATTAATTAAACTACATCTATTTGTTCTGATATTTTGGCACATTAGCAAATTAAAAAAAACCTGCTTGTGTGCAATAAAAGTGGTGCATTACAGTTTGTATGGTGAAAGAGTAGTAGTAATGTAGTAGTCAGAGGCAATTCTCTACCATATTCCAAATGTTGTTTGATACTTTTAGATTATTCTGAAATATTTTATGATAGCTTGATAGCTTGTGACATAAATGAACCAGGAAGAAAAAATGGGTAGGTTCCTAGATATCCTCCTGCCCTCGATAAAAGTTTACACTTTAACTACCAGCATTTTGAGCCAGGCCAGTCCTTTAGTTTGATTTGTCTGTGTTCTTCTAACACCATTAAAGGACACTATAAGACTGAACAGACAATAGAATAATCATATTTTTTGAAAAAAAATAATATTCCATCACTAATTTTTGTTATATGATAACAAAATAAATAAGTACTTCTCATGATTTGGGGTAGTTCATTTCTAGGCATGTTTAGGAGGAAGGCAGGTATGGCTGGAATCTCAATCTATTAGGATCCTTGGTTAGAGACACTGGTGAAATTGCAGATGGGTAAGAAGAAAATCCTGGAGCAGGAGGCAGCAGGAGAGCTGGGCTTGGCACAACTGCTTGGATAGACTGTGTTGGAGCAGGAGGCAATAGCAGGGCTGGACTTGGCATAGGTGTATGAAGAGAAACACAGGGAACTGCAGCAGATGAAGAAGAAGCAATATTGAACTCCATCCCATGGGGACAGCTGGATGTCTGGATCTCTGGGTAACAGTGATAGGGTACAAACAAGCGTGAAAAAAGAGCTTCAACCCTGGCATCTTGGGTTTGACGTTTGAACTTCATGCGACGATTCTGGAACCAAGTCTTTATCTGAAACCAAGGAATCAAGATGTTCTTTTTTTTGCCATATGGAGAGGTACATAGATTTAAAAATGTTTAGAAATGCATTTTACAGTAATGACTATGTTAGCATTTTGAATGAAATTTGACCCATTTTCTCAGTTAGATTTGATTAAGCTGGATTTAAGGTGGAAAAAAATCCTTTTACTTTAGAGGGAGATGCCTACAAGAATATGGCTGCGTATCTTGTTATGTCTAAAAAGTTAGATTTAAGGTTCAGCTGTTAGAAGCAAGCTTTGGTAGTGTTAAGTGTAGACTTCAATGCTACCACAGCAACTGCAATTTTGTACCATTACCATCCTAAAGCCATTAGTTTATAAAGTTTTCTATGATTTCTTAAAGTGTCTGGCCATGTTAAAGTTTGGAAAACTTCTGCATTTGTACATTTTTGGTGTAAAATTGAACAAATACAGCTTTATACTTGTGGCTGTGATCCCACATCTGGTCTTTTGCCACCTCACTTCATATTCTGGCCTCAGCTATATTTTAGATACTTCAGTGCTAGTCACCACCATCACCAACATCTCTCTTTTTTTCAGGATGGGAGACCTCTGTCTTTAGTATCATATTAATATTTATATTTCTATATATTTGACTGCAGGTGACTGAAAAATGAGAGAGGGAAGTTATGTGAATCTGCAAGAGAAGCTTGATTTCACCAAGATGACTCCACACATTATATTTCAAATGAAAACAATAAGGTGCCAAGCCTGCAGATGTACTTAATTTAAACATGAGTATTTCTTGTGACTTCATTGGGCATAAAGTAGATAGGGAAGATGTGTTTTGAGAGCTGCTGATAACAAATGTAAACAATGTTGCATACTTATGTCCAATTCTTATTGAGCCAGAGTCAATACAAGACTATTGCTTTTAGTAAATTGGTATTAACTTAAGCCAGAAATAAGCTTCACCTCATTCTTTCAGTGTGTTTTCTCTGATGAAACATAGGCTGGTGACTGCACATCCATACAGGAAACTTAGCTACTGGGCATTCTGCTCGCCTAGTTATTTTTTGCTTTTGTTTCTTTGGGAATAGTTCAAATTAACTCTCAGGACCACTTTAACTTAAATTGTCCAGGTTCACCCCTCCCCTATTCCATAAGGTTTGCATCTGAAGTTTTGAAAAGAGTAGCAACTCTGCATAGGGTTTCCCCAGCTGCTTAGGATCTCAAGCAGTGCAGAAAGACTAGGGGGCATCTGAACTCCAATGCCTCTGGGCTTGGGGCTTGCACATTGGATGCCTGCCATGGATTTGTGGGTGTCTGTAGCCCCAGACTGATGAGCAGGAAACAGGATACTTGCCCATGGTGGCACCACACAGACTTGAGTGCCTGAGCTTTGCTCAGCCGATGGAACTCGGAACCGATTTGCCCCAGAGAAACAAGACATTTCAAAAAACCAAACACACAAAGCCCCGCGCGGGGAGGGCTGGGAAGCTCTCCCGAGCGCAGCCTTTAGCCCCAGGCACTTCCCTCCTCCAAAAGGCTTCTGCTCTGCCGCCTGATTTGCTATTTCTTATTTTTAGACCAGACTGCCTTCGCCCTCCAGTCCCCAGTCGGAGCCTCTGCCTCTCGGTCTCCCTGTGGTCGCGGCCCCGGGTGGCCCGTCAAGGGGACTGCGGGTAGGTGTCACGGCGCCTGTGCCACCCCGTGCCAGCGTGCTGCCGTGTCCCCCACAGCAGCCCCCGCGCCACTCCAGCCCCGCAGCCGGGCTTTGCGGGACTCGCTCCGAGCGGCTCTGCCAGGGAGGTGGCAGGACACGGCAGCCCCCAGCCCCGCTCACCTGCGTCTGCGAGAGGTTCAGCACCTTGGACAGCCGCCGCTTCTCGCTGGCGCCGATGTAGCGCTGCTCCTGGAAGCTCCTCTCCAGCTCCTGCAGCTGCGAGGCCGAGAACTTGGTGCGGGGTCGGCCCGGGGGGCTGCTCCGGCCCGTCTGCTCCCGCGGGGCACCTGGCACGAGAGAAACGCGGGGTCAGAGGCGGGCGCGGGGGTGCAGGGCAGGCCCCGGGGCGCCCCACG
>NW_005842534.1:910033-927916 GCF_000455745.1 Alligator sinensis
GAGCCGGGGGCCAGGGGACTTGGTCTGGCGGGGAAATGGAGGCCGAGCCGCTGTGCGACCTCTTCCAGAGCCGCCAAGGGAGCTGCTGGCCTGTCGGGCCGCACCGGGGCTCCCCCACCTTAGCAAACGACCAGGAACTCCCTCCCCGAGGCTTGGCTTTGCACCGCAGACCCCCCGGGCCCACTCGTTTGACCATGTCCTGGGCAGACGGGGGGAGGGGGGGTGAATTAATTGATCCTGATTTCATTTCGGGACGAAACCAGCGAGTGGGAGCCGGAGGCCCGGGGCAGAAAGGCGGGGCAGGGCCGGGGAAGTGGCTGGTTGGTTTGCAATCCGGGCCCCAGCGGCCGAGCGGGAAGGACGAGCAGGGCTGGTGCATTTCAAAGTAAAGAGCTTTCGCGTTCCTATGCAGCAGATCAAAGGGGAGGAGGCTGGGGGAGCACGTCTCTGACGGGATGATTCAGCTGAGAGTGAGAAACGAGCCACTCGTCCAGCCCCAGTGCAGCCCTTATCCTCAGCAAACACCAGCCGACACTTTTACAGGTTGTTTCAGTAAATAGTCGCCCCTGCATGAGTTTGTCCAGCCAGAGATAATGAACTAGGTGATGTTCTTGCGCCCTGCCACGCTAATCCCAACATGCTTGAGACATCATGTTAACTCTCAGACTTCAAAGGGATTCATGTCGCCCTTTTATGAGCAGTGATATGCAGAGAGATGCTGGAAGCCACCCTCTGAGCTTCCCTTCCCCTCTGGTTTGATGCGGTTTCTCCGACAGACGCTGGATTTTCTTCTCATGAAAATATAATATGCTTTATGCCACCGTTTGCTAAATGCATCGCGGCATGAAACTAGTCAGCAAGTTTGAGACCGGTATGTGATTATTAACCACCCTGAATACATTTCACAGCTAAATCTCTAGTTATAAAATCCACAGCTGAGTAATATGGGGAAGATCCTACTATGGAATCTGGTTATCTTTCTTATGGGCACCGAATATTTTTACCGGGTAAAAATGCACTCTGCAAAGAAATAAGTGAAAATATATATTTGAAAATGTTATGAATTATAACAACAAAGAGCAGAGTAGCTCTTTTTGGGGGCTGCAGTTCCAGTTAGGTAGTAGTAAATCGCTATCCAATTGCACTCAAAGTAATCCAGAATTTTGGAAGGCTTAAATATATCATTGATAGGCTTAGTCCACAGTAATATTCTTTTAATTTTAACGAGAAAACACAACAATGCTTTTATAAAACATTTGGAGACATTTTCCTCCATTTTTGATTGATTGCTGCCAATTTTAGTATTACTGTTAATATTAAGAAAGGAGAGAGCTGAACCAGTAAATCACTGTTAGTAAAAAGGCAGGATTTTGATGCTGATGTGAGGGGAGAGGACAGCGCAAGAGCTATGAAAGAAAGATCATGATGACTGATGAGACACTTAACCAGATATTTTTAATCATCGTTCACACTCCTGCAAACATCTGTTTCATCTTGAATGTGGAGGTAGCTCCATTCAGCTCCATAGAGGTCCATAGAGAGTTCAGCTCCATAGAGAATCATAGTTTCATAATTGTTAGGGGCTGGAAGGGACCTTACAGGTCTGTTCATACACACTTGGATTGAGACTTTCTGATTTAGAATATCTGAAAAAATGGTTTATAGAGAATGTGAAATAAATGTTATAAACCAAAGCAAGTGCTGAAAATAGTGGTGGTTGATTATATGATAATACAATAACAACATAGCCATTTCGTTAATGAAGATATAACAGTGTACTGTGAAAGAGAAAATTTAATCTGAAAAAAAGGAATAGCATCATTCCTTCATGAAGTTACTTTGTATTGCTACATGTTCTTTTATCACAACATGTGACTGGGAATGCTTTAACAAAAAAGGATTATCTATCTGAGGAGCTATAGATTAAAATATCATATGTAGTATTACTATAATATAAATGTGTTTTACTTAAGAAGCTATAAAATATCCACTTCAATCATCTCTGATTTTTTTTTGTGTGTGCATTTCTGGACAATCTGTTTTATTATTTTTATGTGGTATTCAGTAGTTTCAATGAATGCAGGAGACCGGTGAATATTCTTCAGAAAATAACCATCTGGCCTACTGTTACAGCAGATCCATTCCAGGCTTCAAAAAAGTTTCCTACAGCTTTCTTGGTAGCAGATAGAGCACTTGGGGAAATACCGTTTTCCCCCTGCAAATGGATAGGACTGTGCAATTCCATTCAGAAGGTTCAAAGTACGAATTGCATCATCCAAAATCTATTAGAGTCATAGGTCTTCTCTATATTAGGCCCATTAAAAAAATTCCACTGTTGCTATCTGTGGTTTAGCCCTACTGGTGACAAAAATATTGTAAGGTTTAGGGCAGATTTGCACTAGAAACTTTTTCTCATGTAGTAATATTGGCAGGAATGTCAGTTTTTTAAAAGTGTTAAAGCATGCACTTATGCTGGCAAAAAGTGTTTTTTGGCAGAACTCAGTTATACTGTCTCCTCAAATTAAATGAATGATACCAGCAAAAACACATTCATACTTGCATAACTGTACCCATAGTGGCAGAGCTTGCCAGTATAGATGCACAGGTAAACCTCATTTGATGTAGAATTGGTCTTGTGCAGCTGCTAGCATTTTTAACACCATATCATTATCACTTATTCTGAACAGCATGAGATGTATGGATGTCATCCTGCATTTGTTGCATGCATGCATGCTTAGTATATAAAATAGATAGGGCAACCTATGTAACAACCTTACTGCAACATAAACAAATGTTTTATTTCTTTCTGATCAGCAGTTAAAAAGGAATTCCTAAAAATAGTTCCCAAATCTCACTCAAAAATAGAGCTGGGAAAAATCAGTGACATTTACCGGCAAATAGTGGTCACAGCAAACACTGAAAAACTATTATTGGAAGAAAAATAGTAAAAAGCTAGTGTGCATGTATCATATATTATAAAAAAGGTTTTATTTGTAATACAGCTGCAAAGCTTAAGCAAAACCTCACTCTTTCGAAATCAGAGGTATGTTAGTGAGGTAACTAATCTGTGAACAACTGCAAGACTATAATGATCATCTCATGAAAGGAAGCACCCTTTAAGCACTCATTGCTTCTTTATTGTAGTTAAGGCTTTTCATCAGTTGAGTGCCTTGATGTAACAATGCCCTAATATTCAGGATCAGCAGTCTATGCCTAAATGCATTCAGAACAAAAGAAGAAACAAAAGTAAAACAGCACAACATGAGCAAGAGACTCTAGCATCATACTGCATGTAAACTACCCGTGAGAGAAGCTCCTACAGGCAATGTGAGTGACTCACTTTTTTACAGCTACATTTTAATTATACCCTGTGTTGACTGAGATTTTCATTAAGCTGCTTTACATTGTATATAGCTGTGCTTCCTTTATACTGTTTCAACTTGTTGTTGAAAAAGCATTATGCCTATTCCAATGATAAAAAGAAACATTGTTTTTTGGTTATTGTTTTATTGCATCACTTGAGAAAGATAGTAATTGTGGCTTTGTGGTCGTTAATGACTAACTCTTTTGGTATTGGTCTGAATATGGTAGATGCCAGCTGCATATAGCTTGGTGAGTATGTTGTAACTGAAGTGCCTGATTCAGATGCATTTCTTCTGTATATGGAACCTCAGGTGGCAGGTCACAGGAAGAGTATTTGGAAATCATTTCTTAATATAGAAAGGAGGTTTTCTACATTCATAACAATTAAAATTAGCCCTCACATTTGAAAATTAATTTAATATTAAAAAAAAGGATTCTATAGAAACAATTCAAATATTATTTTTCCATTGCATATGTAGTCCTCTGGGTCAGTGCAAAATGTGTATAAAATACTACTGCTTTGATTTGTGAGCACTTACATAATCTTTGTGTTTGTTCAAGTGACTACACAGTCTTCAAGGCAATGAAAAATCAGAGCCATTCAGGGGTTAAACAACCTCCTTAGTATGTTAAATATTTAAAACTAAGGAGGTTGTTTAACCCCTGTAACGGTATACTTCTTAAGACACCATTTATATCAGTCTCAGGACCTGGTTCTTATCTATTTATTCATCATAGAGTCGACTAAAATGAAATTCATTAAATTTAATTCAGGAAATCCAGTGAAGTGATACTGGAATAAAGCTAGAGTAGTAAAACAGAGGGTCAAGTCTTTTCTATCTAGCTGGTCTGCAGTGAGTTATGCAATGTGTCTTCGTGACACATGAAACCTTTATGGAGATAAAAGAGAAAAAGATTATTGGAATGCAGAAACAGTTCTTTTCTCAAAGTGTTATGGTCAAGCAACTAGGTTTTAACTTTTAATAGTTTCTAAATTATTAGCTTCAAAAATGAATAATTAGGCCCATCACCAGGTAGTTGGCATTTAGGTGGTGTCAGGGTTAACCTCACCTGTACTGGATCAGCTTAGAATCAAATAGCTTGGAGCAGTCATTAGGCTCAGATGAGAAGGAGTTGCATATTTTTTTTTTAAAAGGATAGGAGACTAAACTGGATATTTTTTCTTTATGATGCTTCCCTAAAGCTAGAGGTAGTGGTACTTATGGTAGTCCCTGAATGAGATCAAACCACAGGCAAACAGGAGAGAGAGTCCAGAGCATCAGCTCTGAGTTGAGGGATAGAGGAGTTCAGGAAGGTATTTGTTTCCTTAGGACCACTATTTAATTTCATTTTTGGAACCTTACCTTAATGTATTAAAAAGACTGCTCTCTGTGAGAACTTGTATGAGGGAGTCTATAAAGAAAGCCCTTACAGAGTTTTTCAAAGAAACCTGAGAAAACTGGGGTAGGGTTAATAGCTTCAAAGCTAGCTACAAGGGATGCTGTGGAGACTGATCCTGCCTCACTGATCCTAGGTGTAATGTCTAGCTGACAGTGTTACTTACTGAGAAATTTTTTAAACCTGTAAAAAGAGTCGAGTAGGACAGTGGGTTAGTATGTCATCTTGTCACTTTTGGAGAAGTGCCCTCATGAGCAAATATATATATGATAGCATCAGCATATACCAGTCCATTGGCAAGGAAAAAGCTTCCCCACAAGCCAGCACAACAAGAAAAACCTAGATGAGCAATAGCAGTGTGTTGTAGGAAGAGCAAATCCTTAGAAATGATTGAGCTGATGAATTTTACTTCTTCTGTTTGTAAAGCGTCTCAAGGCAGATCATAATTTTCTTGAATGTATTTATTTAAAAAAATCACCCCAAACTGCTGAATATAATACTTGAATGTAATACTTGATTTGCAGCAGCATTTGGTGACATTATTAAAACACTTGAACTCCTTTAAGCCTTGCGTTCTAGCTTTCACTGGAGCAAAATTCATTGGCAATTGCAGCTCTAGAATATCTTACAGTTGAAAGTAAATTAGCGTCCTACATATTTGAAAATAAAAATGCAGTGGATATTTCTGAATAACTTTGTCTGTGAGTACTCTCCTGGAATAAGTGCTGTTTATTCCCTTTAGATCGGATTAGATAGTCTTTAAAAAAAAATCTTAGAAGAGACTATGCCTGTGTAAAGATTGCAATTGCTACTGTGCAGCAATAACCATGTGTGGTGCACAGTAGTTGCCATGTATGGTGTTCTGTACTTCGATATTTTCCTTCAGCTACAGCAATGTGAAATAACACTTTAATTGTAGAAAAAGCAAGGCCTTACACAGCTGTCAGGAAAACAACAGTACTGGTAAACATGTGAACCCACTCCTCTAAACTTAATGACCTCAACTAGTGCAATTTTAGTTGTGTTCACAAGACAGCATGAGGTCTTGTGTACATAGGAATGCTTCATTTCATTAATTAAAGGTGTAAATATGAAGTGAATTAGTTAAACCACTGTAAAGCCTTGGGTAGATGCTTATATTTAGATTTCAAATGCCCTTAATTTGATTTAATTTAAGATACTTTGGAAGTGAAATCAAATTGAAGACACTTTTATTCAGAATTTAAACTATCAGTGCAGAGGTTTAATTAAGGCAGGCAAGGTTCTTTGGGTAGATGTGATATCTTTTATTATCCCAGCTAAATAGTTGGGGGAAAAGTTCTTTGTAAGCTTTCAGGCACAAATGCTCTTCTTCAGGCATTTGGAGACTGCCAATAGATTCTGGTCAGTTTTCCTGAGTGTGCCTGTACAGACAAAGTCTGAGCAACCAATTCCAGCAATAATTAGTTAAACAATATTTTGTTGTTATTGTGCCATATGTGTGCTAGCATAGAAGATTTGAGGACCTGCTTTCTTGGTGGGGAGGGAGAGAATATGTTGGATCATAACTTATTATCTTGGGGAACTGTAGAAGAGTTTCTTAAATATTCCTGGTATATTTTCCCAAATGTATAGGACCATTGGCCCTTCACATATGGGATAAATTGAAAATAATTCCATTATAGCTATTTTAAAACATAATACCAAGAGGACCAGCAGGATTATTTGGCAAATCACCCTTTCCCCCTGAAAGAATTTCATGGATCTCAGGCTTGGGGATTTTATTTCCTGCTCCCTCAATAAAAAACAAACCCTGTACAGTACTCACAACTTCATTACAAAGAAGCAGGCCACAACTTGATATGTCTAACTTTGCACTAGTCTTCTGGTGCAAAGCTGCTGCACAGCCATTTTAGTTAGCTACTTGAAGTTTCCTCTCCCATATAAGGTGTGTAAAACTCAACCCACCCTGCTATCCTACAGGCCCTGGCTAAGGAAAGGGTATATGGCATGATTTTTGTATGCAAGGCAAAATTCTATGCGCTTTGCTGGTGCTTTTAACTAAAGATCAGGAAATAGGATTGGGGAAGTCAAAGTAGCATGCATTTGCCTTTATTCTGAAATTGCCTCAAGGCAAGGATCTCATTCAGCAAATTTAAATAGTCTTCCACACAGTACAAACTGTTTAAAAAAGCTACTGTTAAATTAGTAAATGCTTTTTTTTGTCACATCTTACTTGACAAGGTATACATATCTCAATGTATCAGAAATCACCTTTTAAATATATCAGAGGTGAAATATCTTGCAGCTAGTTTAAGGAGACTCCATTAATAGGTATTTTCAAAGCATCTGTATCACTTTGAATTTCTATGCAGTTGGTAAGACAAGTAAAAATGCAATTAAGACCTTAAATTAAATCTACCACCTGTTGGTTATGCACAACTGTGTGATATGTGTGGTTGAAGATGGTTTAAAAAAGCCAAGGCTAATTGCCAGAAGATTGCTCTCTGCCCCAGTAACACTGTTTATTTGGCTGTCAACGCCGTGGTCAACAAAGCAGTTGATCATGATGATAATGGAAAACACCTATTCTTTTCTTAGATGACTACTGAAGTTCATTTTTAGAGCAATAGGTCTGCATAGTTGAGAAATGGCCCTTTGTATCTTCTGCCTCTACTGAAGACTGCTGCAAATTTCTCTGAAGTTGTGTTGCTCCCTGGTTGCAAAGGGGGTGAAATTCAGGCTCAACTTTTCTACTGTGATTCTTCTAGAAAGGGAGAATTTTGCTGTTGCTCTAACTGGGGTAGGGTAGAGAACTGCAAGGGTTTCTTTACACTGCTGTGCCTTCTTTAGTCACAGTCGGTGAAAAAGTGAAAACACATCACCCTATGCCTGATGAGGTGTGTGATTATTTTTTTCTTGTTCCTTCGCAATGTTTCTGTGCCAGGAAATACAAATCCTTGTATTTTAGACTAAGTATTTGTAATGAACGTGGTCCATGCCCTGCTGTGGCAAATATATTCTGATGTGGTTAAGACCTGGTCTTCCAACTGCAAAAAAAATTAAGACCTGGTGAAATCTGTGGATTTCAGATCTTTCTGTAGACTTTATTATTCTCCAAAAATTGTAAAGTTTGATTTCAAATAACATTGTAAGTTTCTATGGGTAGGATATTAGAATTAGTGATGCCCACAGAATTAGTGAAGATGCCTACAGAAAGAACTTTGTCCTTTAAATCTGTACTCTGCCATGCACTCACTCCTGATCAATAAATAATTAATTTCTCTTACAGTAACTCATATAGATTGGTTCTTCATTGTGGTAGGCATATTCATAATGCATAATACACAAGTTAGGAACTCTTCTGATTTGCATAAAGAGCTTTCACAATGAAACATTTATTTGTTATTTTTTTAGTATGCATCCTGATGAGTCAAATTGAATTAATATCTTCAAGAGACTTTCTTACCCTCTAGTCTTTTTAGGGTATCATTGTGACTCTAGGAATTCTATAGACTACTGGCATTTGCACCAGCTATGTAAGTCAGAAAACAAGGCAGGGTGGTGCTCTTAGAGGCTAACTCCTTTTTAAAGAGACATAAGTTTTCATAGGGAACAGCCTACTTCTGGTGGTCTGTAAGATACATCACTGTAAACCCCTAATGTAAATGTGTTGTACATATGGGATACATCCAGATGAGTGCACACATGCGGTATGTGATGGTGCAGACCTATCTCCAGCATCATGCATGCAGATATTCCCCATACAGTGCAGGGGGAAAGGGGGATTGACACCAGGAGATGCCAATGTTAAAAAAGACCCATGCCTAAAAAAGGAGGGTGGTGCACATGGCAGCAGTCCTGAAACTGGAGCCTGGCTGGCCAGAACCACAATCCAGCTGCTGGCTAGGCTCCCTGCTGCTAGATTTTTTTTTTATTTTTATTTTTTGTCATGGCTTCAGCCCCTGGAGTACCCCAAGTAAGGCTGCTGGGGCCAGCCCAGTTGCTGGCCCCAGCCTCCCCTACCCCACCCAGGGCAATGTTCTGCATGCCAGAGTGCACAAGCATGGCCATTCCCTGGGGACAAATAGCAGCAGCACATATTGTTGGGTTCTCTTCTTTGTTCTATATTGTGCCGCTGCTGTTTGTCCCCAGGGAAACTCACGTTCTGGCTTGTGGGGACACACCCATGCAGGGCAAGTCTCTCAGGTTTCTCTAGTCCAGGCATTATCTAAAATACCAGTACTGTTAATACTCTAACTGGTAAAGACAAAACAT
Source organism: Alligator sinensis (assembly GCF_000455745.1). Classification (NCBI taxonomy): domain Eukaryota; kingdom Metazoa; phylum Chordata; order Crocodylia; family Alligatoridae; genus Alligator; species Alligator sinensis. The sequence continues at coordinate 919,052 of NW_005842534.1, forward strand.
AATATTCCAGCAAAAACACTTTTTCATTGTAATTCAGTGCATGTTGACCATTATAGTATTTCACTAAATAGAATACAAGTGCAGAGGGAATTGTGTACTAGAAATAATCCAAATGCAGTGAAAGAAGTTAAATAATGAAAAATGTTGGGAAAGCTAGATTCAATCTTTAGCTTATAGGGCCTGTAGCTTATAGGACACATGCAAAATAAAATACTGACAAATATTAGTTCATTACCTTGTTCTTGCATTGACATCTACTGATGAAAGCACAAAGCAGTTTACAAAGGAGGTCAGTATCATTATCCCCATTTTTGAGGTGGAGAAGCTATGTATTAAAAGATGAAATGACTTACAAATATCACCCAACAGGCCAATTATAGTTCTGACTCTGAGAACAGAACTCCAACAAGAGTAACGCATTCAAATGAAAAGATAATTAAACATCTGGATAATACTGGTTTATTACTATTATTATGGGAAAGGACTGGTCTGGAATGGGCCTTATGAGACATCAATTCCAGTGTTCTGCATTTGCAGTCAACTGTTAACCAAGGAATCCCCACAATTACCATTTCAAACCATCATACCCTGCTACAAGGCATAATACCCAAACACTAAGAGCACCCTATCATAGTGGGAGACAAACTTATTAGCAGGCATGCCACAAATTAGCCCTGCACCCTCCCAAGTATCACTCCAATATCCTTCCTATGCCTGATCTGCTGGTCCGCTTTCTATTCCCTTCCCTACTCTGTGCTCCTTGCCTGATCATCTGCTCTGCCTCTGCTTTCTTCCCCATCTGCTGCTGAGCTGCCTGTTCTTTTCTGATCCATACACTGTCTGTGTCACTTATGGCACTGGTGTTGCGGGTTGGCCACCTGCCCTGTCACATACCATAGTATAGTACTATAGAAGAAGAGACGAGGGTACTGCCAGTGCCCTGCCACAGTGAAATAGTTGATTCTCTTCCCCCGTTTTCTCCAGCTTTAATTTTTTTTAATTTAAAAACAAATCCCATTGCAAAAGTTAAAAACAGCAGGTTGAAATATGTTTAACAAAATCTTGGAAATTCTTCTTCTGCAAATATTTACCAAATGTATGGTTTTGGTTTTTTGGGTTTTCTTTTCCCTTGCACACGTCTTGGATTTTTTTTTAAAGATTTCATGCTTACCCATCCTCAGAAATACTTCATTTCAGAAGTAGGACCCCTTAGCAGAGCTACCGGTATCTGTGAAGTGCTACTCAGCCTTGAGGAACAAGTCTGCTTCTTTGTGCTCCACTAACCACCCCCGTGGTAGTAGTATTACATCTGCTGTTCTCGATGAAGAAGTCCAGCACTGGGTCAACTGAACCAGTGCTGCCTTCTTCAAGCTGCAACAATGTGTCTTAAAAAATAGAGACCTTTGGAAGTCAACAAAGGTCCTCGTTTACAAGGCTGTCATGCTGACCACCTTCCTCTACTGCAGTGAAACCTGGACCATCTACCGATGCCACATTAAGAGCCTAAAGAGCTTTCACCAGCGGTGCTTGCATTGAATCCTGGGGATGAAATGGGAGGACCGCCAGACCAGCACATGTGTCCTCCATGAAGCTGTGTCCACTAGAATTGAAGCCTTGCTCTTGAGAAATGAACTCTGATGGATGAGCCACTGCATTCGGATGTCCAAGAACCACCTCCCTTTCCAGATTCTCTTTTTCCAGCTCTCCATTGGCCAATGCTCAAAGGGCGCCCAAAGGAAATGATATAAAGTCACACTCAAGGTTGCCCTCAAGCACAGAAGCATCGACACCAATGGCTGGGAGGAGCAAGCTGCTGAGCATTCAGTGTGGCACCACCTGGTCCACCAAGGTGTGCACCACCTCGAGGCCCAACAACTCGATACAGAGGTGGAACAGCAGGGGCGGAGGAAGGAGATGGAGACCAACTCGGAGCTGCGAATTCCACTTCCCTGCGAAACAACATGCCCCCATTGCTGAAGAATGTGTGTATGCAGAATCAGGCTCCTTAGTCACCTGAGGACCCATCAAGCCTGACGGATGTCATCTTTGACTTCGAGGGACTGCCGACGACTACAACAGCTGCTGTTTTCTCTCAAACTGAAAAGTATTTTTATTCTGATTTTACATTATGAAATCTGAATTGGAAATTTGCTAGAGTTTTAATTCCACTTTCCCAATATGAAATTGAGCCTTGTGCCATATTTAAGGGAAACACAATGTTAAATATATAGGATCTCAAATTGAACAATAGGCTGTCACAGAAACTATGAATCCTAATTAAGAGCTGTCTCAGAGCAAACAACCAATGCACCATCTAGTGTGCTATCTTGTCTTCCACTTCAAAGGAAATGCAGTCCTCTCTTCTTCAGGACTATGGCCACATTACATATGGCATTATTTTGGAATAGTTATTTAGGAATATGCCTTGCCCAGATATTCTTAATCTGGAATAGGCTGTGTGTCTTTCCAAAGTAGCATTATCCACTTCTCAAGTGGATTCAGATAAATAAGAAAAAGGAATTCTTATTCCAAATTAATACTATTCAAAACTGACAGTTTTTTAAAAATAGCTATTTAGCTTGAAAGTCATACCCTGCTTTTTTTTTTTAGAGAGAGAGGAATTTATCTGTGTTAGACTGAAGTTAGGCAAAAGGTGGGGCAGACTAACCTGCCCTGCCTTTTGCCTGCTTTTTACCAGTATAGGTTTCAAATACTGTATACTTACCATAAGGCTCCACTATCAGGGGGAAAAAAAGCCCCAGATACTAATTATCTCACTGTAAAATTCTAGGGAAGACAAGACTGTTCATTTTGTATTAAGATATAGCTAAATGCAGTCAAATTCCAGGTGTTTGAGGTTGAGTAGCCACCTTAAAGAGCTTGGTTTTCAGTTTGTCAAAAAAATTTTCACAGCTGTTTCTACCAGCTCAGCTCCTTCAGTGGCAGTAATGGGGGAAAGCTCATATGCATAAAGTGAAATTGGCTGCTAGAATTTTAACCTTTGAGCTCTCTGGCTTTAAACTGCTCTACTAACTAAAAAATTATTTTAAAATATTAAAATAGTTCTGAAAATATGTCAAGCTGTTCTCAAAGATATTCAAGTTAAGACCTAAGTTATCTCACGGAAATGCATTGAAAGTGTATTTTTCTAATAAATTGCTTTATCTCTGAGAGGGAAGGACAAATACTGTATAATACAATGTGTCAGTTTCTATGGTTACCATAACTTGATTGGAATAATGTGAAAAAAGTAATGTAACTTACTGGTAAATAAACCAAGATTTTTGCAGGCTGCTTTCATTTTCATGACTTCCCCTTTGTCAGCTTTTCTGGATATTTTGATTGAATGAGTTTGACCTTGCAGCACGTCCTTTTCTCTTCACTCCACTGCTTTATTGAATTGAATGATGTTTATTTTTGCTGTGCAAACCCTTTTGTGATAGAGCTGAGTTATGTCACTAAGATATAGAGCCTAGTGCTCTTCTGCAGAGAAGCTATTAATGGACAGAAAATATGCACTTTCATTTGTAAAACATCATGTACATCTATGACTCAGCAGGTTGCTTTTAATAGTGCATTCTGCAGCACCAAAGGACAAATGCAGTGTTTAAACTATGAAAAGTGTGTTAGTCCTGCTTCAGAGAAGCCATGGAACCATAAGATAAATCCAAAAAATGATTGAGCTCTTTCTCGTTATTGACAAATTTTACTCCTAGATGAATTGGGACTAGATTTGTCGCATTTTCAAGTTTCATGCCTTAGGTTTTATTTGTCTGCAGCCCCTCCTGGTTCAGCCAGCTGGCCCAGTAGCTGCTTTCCTACATTACATTGCATCCTGTTCTTCATCTTTCTGATCTCTACTGTGCTGGGTTCACGGTACCTGGACCTGACCTCCCACTTGAAATTCCAGTGCAAGACTAGGTTCTGCCCTTTCCTGCTCATATGCCCCGAGGATGTGAATCTTCCTGGCAAGCTCCTTTGGCAGCTTATCATGCTGCTGTGCCCCAGTTTTGGGCACCATGTGCAAGAATGGCAGTGGGGGACCCCTATGCGAGTTCTGCCTTCCTGGCTTGAATCCTCTGCAGAGGGATTCCCTCTATGTACGTGAAGAGGGAACTCTCCGAGGACTTCCCGTCTGGGGACACTGGAGAGTACCTGTGGCTGCCTGCACTCTCCCACTAAAAGTGAGCTGATGTTGGCCACAGAAAGGTGGCACAAATTATCATGAAGCCCATTGCCATCATAAAATGTAAGCACTTGTGGTGCAACAAAGGGCTGTGATGTCTCAGCTCAGCTTTTATGCTGCCATAAAAATAAAAACATTTATATCTGTTTGTAGCCTTAGAGACTGTTGCAATGCTATTTCATCCTCTTTCTATGCTGCTCTTAACCAGTCACAATGTACTCATGCTTTAGGGGAAAAACTCTGCCATTATTTCTGTTGCCTTGGAGCTTCCTTGAGAGAAGAACTTCATTTGATAGTGAAAAAGTGTTTTCCTTTTACCACTAGGCACTGAATGTTGATTTTAGTAGATTCTAAATTTACTAGATTTAGTAAAATCTAGTAGCATACTTTAAATCTACTAAAGTATGAACCTATCACGACTTCAATTAAGTCCGCTTGCATTATAATCTTAAGTTTCATGACCATGTAGTACAGAAACCCTCTCCCATAAACAAGCAGCTATTACATATTTCCTTTTATCCTCACCATTCAATCTCTCCTCTTTGTCCTTATTTAGTATGCACTATCCAAAGTGAGAACTAGTTGCATTATTGCTGTTTTTATTGTGTTCTCAACATAGGACTCAAGTGCTTCATAAATATTAATGAATTAATCTTTACAATGCCCTTGTGAGAACTGGGTATAGAGGGATGGATGCCTACATTGTCAAATGTCCATTAACTCAAAGTGTCCAGTTGAGATTTCTGCACTGCAACTTTAGTGTACATGACATTTTCATTACCCTTTAGGGGTGCGTCCAGACAAGCGCGCATGTGCCTCTTGCAGCATCTCAAAGCTCTTTGAGACGCTGCAGGAGGCATGTACGGGAAAAAAAAAATGCTCCCCACACTGCAAATTTGCAGTGCAGGGGCAAAATTAGACCCCCAGATATCCAGGAATAAAAAAAACCCACAGAGGAAAAAACTGGGGCAGGGTGGCAACCAGAGGTTGGATCCTCCACAGAGACACTTTGGTAGCATCTCTATGGTTGGCCCTTGCCCCGGTGCTGAAGTATGCTACCTGCTTGTGCAGGGCAGGCAGCATGCTAGCCTTTGAGAGCTGGACCTGGGCTCCTGCTGGTAAGTAGGAGGTAGGGGGGCTGGAGAGGGGAAAGGGGACCATGTGGGGGCCCCCCACCAGCCCTGCCTGCTCCCCCAGCCCCACCATCACTGCCCTGCCTGGCCCTATCCCCCGCCTGCCCCCTGAGCCCTCGATCCATGACCCGCCCAGTCCCATCCCTTGCTTGCTCCCTGAGCCCCCCCGATTGCTACCCCATGGAGCTCCATCCCCTGCCTGCCCCCTGAGTCCCTCCAAGCGCTGCCCCTTCCAGTGCTAGCATCCCCACAAAAAAAAAAGCCTGAACTCGCCACATTAGCAGCTGCAGTCACCTCCCAGCAGCACAGATGGGACTAGGTAACAGCCGGGGCTGCAGGATGCCCTGCTGACCAGAGGCCGCACAGCCCCTGGTACTGCTGGTGAGTATGAGGCTTTTTTTTTTTTTAAGTGCCGGGATGTTGGAGCCAGGTAGGGTAGTCATTGGGGAGCTGGGGGTGCAAGTGGTGGGTGGGGCTGCCATTGTGGGGGCTGCAAGAGCCAGCCAGGGATGGGACCACCTGGGGCAGGAATCCGGGGGGCTGGGAGAGCAAGTAGGGGTGGGGCATGTGGGCCTTATGGGGGGGTAGCCCCTGTGGGGGGCAGTCCGTGAGTTGTGCAGGGGGGTCTGTGCCCTGCAAGGGCAGGGGACCCACCCCTCCTGAGCAGTCCCCCCACACAGTCCCTCCACAATCTACCCACATACCCCATGGCCCCCCACATCCCTCCATAGACCTACATACCCCCATCCCCTTCTTACCCCCCTCCTGCAAATCCCTCCAGCGCATACCCTGCACGCCCAGCTGCCAATAGGATGAGACCTGCTGGCAGGAGCTGTGGCTGCAGAGGCAGCTGTCCCCATGTCCTGGTTAGTGAAGGGGTCAGGGGGAGTTCTAACTACCCTAGGGTAAGAAAACCAAAGGCAAACAGCAAAACATATAGGTATTTAGAATTCTTTTTATTATGATGATAGAGACACTGGTAAGTTTCCAAATTGCTTTAACACTGTAGATATATCAATAGAACATTGCCCAACTGATCACACTCTCTCTCTATATATAGTGGTCTTTTTTTTTTAATTGTTGAGGAACATGGATTTTGGGGTATTTTACAGAGACACTTTGGGATTTTTTCTATCAGGGATTTTTCAGTTTTCAAATAGGGAGCATCAGAATGCCTGCTAGGGGAGCAAATGGCAGTACCCAGGCAGAGGAGCCTGCTCAGAGCTGGCACCTTGGACCTAGCTGGAGGTGGCTGACCTCCTGGCCCCCATTGGCCAGGAGGACCTGCTTTGACTGTTCAAAGCAGGCCACCACACTTGGAACATCTTCCGGGAGATAGCTGCTCAGATGCTTGCCCACCCAGCCACAGCCCACTGGCAGCTGGCCCAGAGGGGCAGATGCCTCTACTAGCTTTGCAGTGCCCATCTGGGGGAGGTCACAGCCAGGCAGCAGCCCCCACTGCCAGACTGCTGCGGTGGGTAGAGGGTGCAGGGAACTCTCAGGGCTGCTTCAGCAGTCCAGCTGGCACGAGGGGTAGTGTCCCCAGGTACCAACTGGCTGGGCCCCAAAAGCTCCTGCGAGTGAGTAGCCCTGAGCTACTTGCCAGGACTGCTTTTTATACTTTTGGGGACAGTACAGATGCTGGCCCTGGGCTCTAGCTCCCCCTGGCTGCAGATCCAAGAATAACAAGGCAGGGTTATTTTGCCCCAAGTGGCACAATTTGCCCCACACCAAAGTGCATATCTGGGCACATGCACTGAGGCAAAAATCCCTGGCTCAAATTTGCACCACTTCTATTTGAGCTGCTGCAAGAGCATGTGCTTGCATGTGTGGATGCACCCTATATGTTCAAAGCTGCATTCCAGCTGAACTTAGTTGTTGTGCGTCTGGTCTTCAGTGAGAGCATTTTGATTTAAGTGACTTTACCAGCATATCAAAGGAACTCAAGAGACAGAGGCAGGAATCAAATCAGGTTCTCATAATATAAAATATCCCTAAGCATTAAGCCATCCTCTCTCATTTTCATTCTTTTGTCTCATTTAATTTGTGGTTTCTAACATCTTCAACAAATGAGACAGGAGTCCTGAAGATAACAGCCACCTTCTCTGAACAACCCTGCTTCATTTTCTGTACTGAATGAGGCAGGGCTCTCGGAAAAGTTAATGTGTGATTATGATGTTTAAGATCAAGTCATCATATATATTCCCAAAGGTACCAAAATATGATTTCCCAGACAACATTCATTCTGGCATGTCCTTCCTTTGGAGTGTTTAATGTACTTGTTAACATTAATATAGCTTTAATGAAGGTTTTTAAAAATATAATTTTCTATTGTTTTAAACAACAAATGTGAACAAGCAGAAATTCTATTACAGTAAAAGCCCTGTTATCCAGCATTTTACCAACTGGCATTTCTATTAACTGGAATTTCTGCCCATCTGGCTGGACACAGCGGGGGCGCGGGGGGCAGGAGGAGGGGGGAAATGTTGCACGTGCAGGCTGCATTTTTAGATTATCAGCATCCCCCCCCATTCCCCACTCATGCCAGATAACAGGTCTTTTACTGAATTTGGAAGTCTGTTGACCCCCACCATGGGTCATCAGCAGGGCTTGGACCTTTAGGTCTACATATGAGACCTTTGGGACTTGAGTAAATGGTAGCAACAGTAAACTGTTGCCCTCACCATGGATAAATCACTAGACAAGGTATTAGAGACACATTTTTGCCAGTGGAGATTAAGCTATTCTTTCACAGTAGAAGAATGCCATTTCCAGGTTCTGTAGGGGGTATGCTTTGGTATTCAGCCTGTGAAGCCCTGGAGATCCTCAAACTGTCTAAGGCAAAAGATGACTATGATCCATCAAAAGTATGTGAATGCCCAAACTTACAATTCAGAGGGGTCCACACCACCATTCAAAATTTTTTAGGGGTCTACAACTGAAAAAAGGTTGAAAACCACTGATCTTGATCAAATGGTTACAGTGTTGTGCCATTAGCCTGTCTTTTTCCTCTTCTCTCCATCAATACTCCACCTCCTGCTCTCCACTTTAATTCCTGTCCTCTCACCTCTTCTCTATCCCCAGTTCTTACACCCCTCATGCTTTTTTACCATAACTCTCCTCTCCCTTGGTGTTGATCATATCATGGCTACCAGGGTACTGGTAGAAAAAGCAGGAGAGCAAAGGAGAGACAGTCATCATCGGGGATCCTGGTTTTCTCTGATTAAAAATAGCAAATTCTCTGATTAAAGAGAATTCTCTGCAGTGGCAGCAGGAGGTTTTGTAGGCAGCGACAGTCACTGCTGGCACAGGCAGCTGCTGCCGCTTACCTGTGGGGCTGCCTGTGCCAGCGGTGACTGCTACTGCATACAAAACCTCCTGCTGCCGCTGCGGAGCCATGCTCAGAGCTGTGCAGCCGGCGGCAGCAGCGCAGCATGGAGGGGTGGTGACCGGGCTGCACGCATTCCCATCCCCACCACCACGCCGTGCCGCGCTGCGCCACTGCCGCCAGCTGCACAGCTCTGCGGTGGCAGCGGGAGGTTTTGT
>NW_005842534.1:927982-986538 GCF_000455745.1 Alligator sinensis
GGGCCCCGCCGCCCCCCCACCACCACCCCCCCCCGCTGCTGACACAGAGCCATGCTCGGAGCTGTGTGGCCAGCAGCAGTGGCTCAGCACGGGGTGGTGGTGAGGATAGCTGCATGTTGCCCAGCCACCACCATGCTGCCGTTGCTGCCTGGTGGCCAGCTGCACAGCTCTGGGCAGAGCTCCACAGTGGCAGCAGGAGGTTTTGAAGGCAGCAGCTATCACCTCCATCACAGACCTACAGGTAAGTGGCAGTGCCGTGTGCAAGCCCAAGCCCCCGCCCACCCTGTGCTCCCATCCCTCACCATGGCTGCAGAGCCGGCCATGGAGCTGTGCTCCGGCCACATGCCAGCCTCCCTTTCCCCATCTCCTGGGCAGGAGGCCGGGCGGCATATGTGTGGCCCGCACATGGCAGGCACCACCACACTAGACCCCATGTCTCTTGCCTGCAAAGCCCCCCGCAGAGGGGCATCCCTACCATCACCCCCTGGCCCTGCTTCCAGCTGTGATGTGCTGCCTGGGGCTGGCAGCACCCCCCACTCCCTCAGCCCCCAACCAACCTACCCAGCCCTGCCCCACAGCCCCCAAGCCCCACTTACCTCCATGCTCCAGGGGCGAAGGGCGAGTCTGAGCCTGAGCCCAGCCTTGACTGCCTCAGAAACTCAGGTCCTGCCCTCCCCCTCTGGGCAGGGCTGGGGGTTTCCTGCCCATTTTGCAATTGGCTTTTGCAGGCTGGAGCTGTGCCAGCCTGCAAGAGCTCTTTGCAAAAGCGGAGAATCCGCAGATTTCTCTGCTAAAAAGAGAAATCCACGTTTTCTCCAATAAAAACAGGGAATCCATGGTTTTCTCTGTTTTTCTGTGGAAAACAGAAAACCCGGATCCCTGGTCATCATTTATACACATGCTTTAGGAGTGGGGGCAGGGGGTTTGTTTTAATTAGAACGGCTTTGAGAGCTGCTCTAATTAAAGTGCCTGAAGCATCTTGTGTATCAATGTCCCCACAGTGAAAAATGGTGGTGAAGGCACTTTAACTAAAGCTCATTGTATCTGCTAGAGTGTGGCAATTGCCACACTCCAGCAGACTTGATTAATTGAGTCTGCTCCTGACGTGGTATAATTACAGCGTGTTGCAGCAGCCTCACTGCTCATGTATAGACACCTTCTGTACTCAGGCTTTTTGCCAGGCAAGTAAATGCAGAAGTCCTATTATGTGTGGTAGTTCTGGTTGGTAGCATACCAGCATAAAGGACATATTTAGAAAATATTTAGTTCCTAAACTTCAAGAAGTCTCTATTGAATCTGTGTGAACTTTATAAGTTGTCAAAAATGGGACAAATCTTCTCAGAGAAAGTAAAAGGTATGTCCCTGAAGCAGAGGGACCTCCGTGGAACACTTCAAGATCATACTCCAAAATCTGGGGGCACTAGAGGTGCCTATAACAAGCAGTGAGGCTGCTCTGACACGCTGTAATGACACTGCGCTCCTACAGACTCCAGTGTCTCATGTATCCGCATCCCTGTGCTAACAAATGGTGGCAGGGGCACTTTAACTAAAGCTTGTTCAACAAGCTTTAGTTAAAGCACTCCCACCAGCACTTTTCAGCATGGGGACGCTGATACATGAGATGTTTTGGGCACTTTAATTAGAGAGGCTCTTGGAGTCACTCTAATTAAAGTGCCCCCCCTCCTCCCACTCTCGGAGCATGTGTATAAATACCCTTCAGCTTCTCAGTGAAATGGTTATAAGAATGTCTTTAACAAGGACAAAACAATCTAACTTGGGTCGTGGTGAGTAAATGTACCCACACTAGGGGAGAAAACAATCTAGGGCAGATACATTTCAGTCCAATAGATAACACTGGGCAAAGTTATAAATAATTAAGGGTCTTCTACTTGGAAGTGCCGGTCAGTCTTAACTTATATGCAATGTTGCCCTCCTGGTTTGTAATAAAGACATCAGTACTCCTAGAGTTAATATCTATTTGTGTCCCTATGGCTATATATATATAAGTAATTTTCATATATAGGAGTATATATATATAAAGTAATTTTCACTGGGGTGACATAGAACAGTTGTACTCCCCTGAGGTATACAAAGTTTATTTCCATGTTGTTACGTGTAGGACAATACACAAGCCGCATGGAAAGTGAATTCAAATGTATTTTGGCTTGAATACACAATAGTTCACTATAAATGGGTCAGATGGACCAACATTTTCAAATTCAAGTACTTATTATTAGGCACTTAAATTAAACAGAGCTGGACAAATATTTTCCATCAATGTTTTTTATAAACATTTAGAAAACCACTCTTTAATTAAAATAATTCAGTTAGTGTGAAATATTTTTCAATTAAGAAACAATGTTTTATTTTTCTTTAAAATAATTAAAAAATGAAATGAAAAAAGAAGAAAATAGAAGAAAAAACAGAAATATTAATTGTTTAAAAAAATCACAGGTAAGCACTTACCATTTTCTAGTCAGTGCTGGTAATAACTAAGGCACTTAACAAAAGTTGCAACACTTTCAGGAATAAGACTCCTTAAAGCTCTTACTGATGTTAATGGATCATTAGCATTCTGAAAATGAGATAATTTGTTGTCAATGTCAGAACATGAACAGGTCTTCAACTTTAGATTTATTTAACTTGAAGAATACTAAATGTTAATTAAACACAGATTTTGGAGTTCCTCTGGGACTTCTCCCTTTTTCTCGTCATTCTTCTCCATCTCAGTGACAATCTTTTCCTTTGAGAGGAGTCTATAAATGCTAATCCTGACCCAGGGAAAGCAACTACAGACAAAAGTGAACTCCTTCATATTCTGTAAGAAAGGATGTTTGAAAGGCAAAAAAAATAAAAATAAAGGGGTAAACTATGTAATGAGACTTGTGTGGGTTAACTTCTGCAGGATTGTTTTGGTTTTTTTTTAAATCAGATTTAGCATAATTGGAAAAATAATCAGAGGATTTTTTCCAGTAAAATATTGTTAGCTTTTCACCTCATTTATATGCTAAGGTAAAGACATACTTAAGGAATTTGTTTGCACCTACCAGCATGTACCAAAGAATTGCTAGAAAGCTTTTTCCTAACAGCTCAAGAGCTATAATAGTTCTAGCTCCTGGGCGATGAAACACCGTTTGATTCCAGATAGTCACCTTTACTAAATGGCATCATTGTTTCTTTTAAGTAGTATTTCTGTCCTAAAAAATTACATGATCTATTTTCATTTATAGCTATTTGGCTAAATTACTTATGGAAACTATTAGCTTATTTAAAAGTATAGTTCAAATAATCAGTAGATTGATTAAAAAGAATGCTGAACACCATCAGCATTTAGTGTGTGTGTGTGTGTGTGTGTGTGTGTGTGTGTGTGTGTGTGTGTACTCATATACTTCCTACTGAGTAGAATCAGAGCAACTCAACTGTGGATAAAATGTTCGGCTTCAGATAATTCCAGATGTGACATGGATTTTTTTTTTATAGAAATATCTGAATCCTAGCCTTTTTTGTCATTTTTAAATTCTGGGTGGTTATGATGTCCCGCTTTGAAGAATAAGGTACTAGATGATCAAAGACTTATTCAAGTAGCAGGTGCAATACCTTAGGCTCAACTTATTTGCTTTCTTAGTTCCATTAAATTGTCTTCATTTTTTGTGAAGCAGCTGCTTAGCTTTTAAAATATTTATGACATTAAATGAAACATTAAATTATATTTCTTTGCATTGTGGAATCTGCTTTGAAAATGTAATTGTCAACTCTTTTCTGAAGCATTTTAAACCCCTAAGAAATATTCATGAACTGTTAAAATTATTCTATTTTTCCATTGTCTGAACTAAATATTCAAAGCTATAATAGCTACAAAATTATTTGTAGCTATATATAATTGTTGCTATGTTACCCAAAATAATTTGTATGCAAAAATATGGTACATTAGCAATTTTTTTTGTTTGGAATATATTTTTTGTGAAACAGTTTTACGTTGCAAAATATGTGAATTATTCAAGTGCAAAGTAAGTAGTTTGCAATAAAGCTTTATACCATATAGCTTATTCATGTTCACTTGGATTGTTTGCTTTTTAGTGTTATGTGGTTGGTCTTATCACATTTGTCACATAGAATTGTTTCTGCTCAGTGGCTGCATGACTAAAGCTTTTCACATGGGAATTATATCAAATGCTCTTATTTGTACAAAAATATTTTTGTTCTCTATTGATTATAGGGATTTATTTGTAAAAGATCAGATTTGTTTTTGATGCAGAAGGCCAAGACATGGGCCTCTAAGTCCATATATGATTGTGCAGCAAGAATACGAGTGCCAGATGAACAAGTGGTATAGAAAGCCACAGTGGGTGCATCCCCATGAGTACATGCATGTGTTTCCCCAGGGACAAATAGCAGTGGCACATTGTTGTGCTTGTCCCCAGGGAACATCTCTTGCACGCATGCTCTGGAGCATGGCAAATTGCCCCAGACAGGGTAGGGGAGGCTGGCCCCAGCACCAAGGCTGGCCACAACAGCTTTATCTGGGGTCTTGGGGGCCACCCAAGGCTGCAGCAGTGATGGTGATTCAGGTGCACACAAGCCTGTCCAGCAACCAGAGCATGGCTCTGGCTGGCTAGGCTCTAGTTTCAGATGACACACACTGCAGTGTGCACCTCACTTTTTTTTAAGCATTTTTTTTTTTAGATACTGGGATTTCCTGGTATCTAATTTTGGCTCCACACTGCAAATATGCAGTGCAGAGAACCTTTTCACATGCACCGCGTGCATTTTGTGGCATCTCAAAAGCCTTTGAAGTGCTGCAAAGTGCACATTTCTGCTTGTGGGAATGCAGCCAGTGAGGTTAAATCAGGCTAACCCATCCTTAAGCAATGGGAGTGACAGGTTTAAAATAGACATCATATTTTTCCCAGGATCCTGGGATTCTATAAGTGAGCTTCAGCCCATAAAAGAATATATATATATATATATATATATATTTCTTTTATCTTGCATATTTCACAAGTACTTAAAGTGGGACAGTGGTCTTGTGTGTCTGTAGAATGCAGGGTACATTGGCACATTATAGGATAACTAAAGTAGATTATACATATGCATACATACTTGTTATATATACATACATTGCCCACACTAATTGTATATTAGTGTGGTTAATGTATGCATTCTTATATAATAAAGGGCTTAGTTCATCTGTCTGTCTGTCCATAATATTCTTGGAGCACTCTGGTTACTGAAACAACCAATCAGAGTGTGGAGCACTGCTATGACAGCAGGGACTGAGGGGACGGAGCTCTGTCCCTGCTGTCATGGTGCCACTCCGCTGCCTCTGAGAAGCAGGGCAGGGGGGTGAGGCCAACAGCACTGGAGGCGGCAGCAGCACAGGATGCTGGTGGAGGAGACAGAAGGGACAGCAGGCCAAGCTTCCCTCCCCACCGCCTCCCCTGCTCCTGGGAGGTGGTGGCGGTGGGGGGTGGTGGGTGGCTACACTCCATTCCCACCCCCCATCATTCTTGATGGGCAGCTGGCTAGTATGTAATATATATGTATATGTATAGTCTACTTCAGTTATTCTATAAGGTGCCAGCCCACCCTGTATTCTACAGACATACAAGACCATTGTCCCGCTTTAGGTACCTGTGAAGTATGCAAGATAAAAACACTTTTCCTGCCAAATAGGTGTCTGTTTGACTGAATTGTCAGTCATCTCTGGGACAAACTACATGTATAAAGGGCTGTGCTGCTCTCTTTTGTCCGAAGTTTTGATTTGGATTAGTAGGAACTTCTTCAAACACAAGGTCAGTTTTTGGACACAGTGACTAGATGGGGTAAAACAGCAGTCCTACTTGCTGGTCCTGGATCATAGGAAGAATTTAATTTGATTCCAAGCCTTCCACATATTGCCTGCAGAGAAGCAAATTACTTGGTCTGTATGCGAGTGGGTGGATTTTACCTGTTAATTTCCAGGGCTGTATGTAGGTGCAATAACTTGCTCATATAGATCTGTATCTTCCTGAAAAAAGGAATGAAACATTACATAAAAATGTAAGGTCTTAATGATAGTAGTCCATGCATACATCATATTACACATTAAATATAATGTAATTAACTGGTTAAAACTAAAATTCTCTCACAGAAATTTGGAGTATCGCCTCAAGGTCAGGATTAGATTGGATAAAATGGCTGAGAAAATACATTATAATGTCATCTTAATTATACAGTAAAAGCTCTGTTATCCAGCATCCCCTGGGAATGGGGAATGCCGGATAACAAAATATGCTGGTTAACTGAGAGGCCCCGGCTGCTGCTTCTCCTGTCACATCTGGGGCGTCCTGCTGCCCCTCCCACTGCATTGCTGCCCCTCCTGCAGGCCCCACAGGACATGGAGGCAGGCCTCTCAGAGCCCCGCACAGCTTGTTATGCCCTCAGGCCATGGGGGCTCGGCAGTGCAGGCTGCTTTGCCCCAGGCTGTGGAGGCTCGGAGAAACTGGAAGTGCCACAGTGAGCACTTCCAGTTTCACTTTTCCTTACAAGCCGGCATGCCGGTTAACAGAGCATGCCGGCTTCTAAGGCACCGATCACCAGAGAGTTTACTGTATATCATACAACGCTTTTATTGGGGACCCATTCCGTAGCATAGCATAGATAGTGACTGTAATGCATAACAGATAGTGACTGTAATGCAAAATATCTGTTCCAAACCTTGTTATGAGTGACCTTTCTTTTCTTTCAGAAAGATAATATTCTCATTAGGTGCAGGCAGCAATGACCTTTGTTGCATGACTGGCCCCTTGGAATCGCTCTAAGGCCATGCCCAAATAAAAGAGCTGAGCTGTAGAACCCTTCAATCACATGACAAATTAACCCTCATTGTATGAGGATTCAAATGAAGCTGTTCCTAAGTGGAGTGACTTAATTAATTTCTGTCTGCTCTAGCTGCAGCTGCTTTCTCTGGATGGAGGGGGAGAACACAGGGGAGGGAGGCCTTTTCTGGGATTTCACCTTGGGAGTGCTCCAGTTTACACCTTCCCCATCCCTCCACTGCAGCTGAGAGAACCCCAGAAGACATCCCTCCTCTCCCTTCTCCCCCCCTCCCATCCAGAGACAGCAATGGAGCTGGGGGGGGGAGGAGGCAGGGGAAGACACAGCCTCTCTTCCTGGGTCAGCTCCAAATTGGAGCCAACTAACATCTGTTGGTCTGGAGAGATCAGTCTAACTCAAGGCAATTTCTATGAATCACCATGAATTAGACCAGGGTAGAGTTACCATATTTCCAGTTCCAAAAAAGAGGACACCTGTTGTGCATGTGGGGGGAGGGGTGCAGGGGGAGGTGGTGGTGGTATATGATTGTGAGGGGCAGTGACATGTTGGTGCCCTGGCCCTGCCCATTCCATCGCCCCTCACTCCCAAACCACAGCCCCCCCAGCCCTGCTCCTACTCCTCAATCCTGACCTGAGGACTCCTGGTCTTGCCAGTGCCTCTCACTTCCAACCCACAGTACTCAGCCCCACTGGACCATACTGGTACACCTCAGTTCTAATCCACACCATCCTACCCTATACTCCAAACCCATAGTCAGTTCCCACACCGCAGTTCCAAGCCACAACCCCCTGCTCCCTCTGTCTCCCAGCTGCCCTACTCCTGCAACCTTTTTCCCATAATAGGCTCCTGCCTACAACCTAGCCCCCTCCACAAGTGGCAGTCCCACACCCCATGGTGATCAGATGCTGCTGGAAGAGGAATAGAAAGAAAAAGACAGGAGCTGGGACCAGGGCTGTCCCTGGGGTGGGGGTATGAATCAGGGTGACCACCCCAGGCCCCGCACTTTGGGGGGTCCCGTGGAGCCAGGTGGAGCAGCGGTGGTGCGGAGCTGGGCAGAGCGGTGGTGCGGAGCTGGGCAGAGCGGTGGCTTGGTGTCCAGCCACTTGCTACCCACCCCCCTCACTGCCACTGCCAATGGCAGCAGCTTCTTCAGGTCTGGGATCAGAATGGGAGTGGAGGTGGGGCCCCACATGGGCTGATTTGCCCAAGGCCTCGCACCCTGCTCAGGTTGCCTCTGGATAGGACCCTGTGGGTGCCTTCTCTGCTGTGGCAGAGAAACTAAACTGAACTTGTAGTTGCTAGGACCCTGCGGACATCTCTGCTTCCCCTGCCCTGCTACAGCTCAGGTGCCTGGACAGATTCTCCCAGCTCAGTAGGCACCCACCTCCCTAACACAGCTGAGCTGCCAAAATCCCAGACATTTGATCAAATTTAAAAAACTCACCAAGACAGAGATTTGAGGATTCAAAAAGAGGATGTGTCTGGGAAACCTGGACCTATGGTAACCCTAGACCTGGGAGCTGCACTTCTTTCTGCACCCATCATGTCCCTCCTGCTGCAGAAAAAGAGACTCCATGGATGCAGATAGAGTAGCTCCCCATTGCAACTCAGTGCTTTGCAGGAAGTGCCCCACACCCTCCAGTGCTGGGTGAAAATACCTCAGACCAAACTCATTCCACTCCCCTTCCCCCCTCCCATTCTGAAAACAGAGACAGGCTGGGAGCTCTCCAGACACAAGTTACAGATTGTGCTCCACTTTGGAGGATGCCCATCTTAACCCTCATGTTAAGGGGTTAACAATGCATGAGGGTCATGCAATGAGGGTTCAGATTTTCACAGGATTGGGTCTTTTTAAAGTAGTTCACAGCCAGGCAGTTCTGTTTGATCATGGCTGTAAGAGTGATTTCTGGGGCCAGATCAGGCAAAAATTGTCACTTCTGTCTGCTCTGCATATGTGAGAGGGAGGAAAAGTTGGGCTATAGATAATCTAAAGGCCTTGAGCCAATCCTCCCTACTAGCCTGCTTGATTTATTAAGGTTGAATTCAGAATGATCTAGATTAAGAATATTTCAGGTCAAGATAAATACAGTTATATTCAAGTTTGAAGCACCATTTCAGGTTGCAGTAACACTGAGTTGTATATTGCTGTAAAGTAATTTGTGAAGTATTTTGCAGTAAACTGGGTAGACTAGGAGTGACCATTGTTCTGAAATATTTGGGTTTTTTTTAACTGTATTAGATAAATCAATGTCCAAATACACAGCTCATAGAAACTGTTAGCAAATTTACTATAAGAAAGTTGTTGTAAATGCCAAACCCTGTTGGCAGTAGAAGGTATTCACTAAGATACAGTTTTCTTTTTTATGTTTTCAAGGGCCACATTTTAAATAACTATAACATTATAAATAACAAGGACAATAATTATGATGAAATATTATGTCTTGTGCATTTTAAAGTTGGAACCCGTTTATTGTGATGCTGTATTTTTTTTAAATTCATGCTTAACTGTTTTCCCCCCATACATTTAACTTGGCCTTTAGTTTAATGCAGGAGATGATCTTGTTCTTAAGAATATGTTTTCCTTTCTGTAGTTTGTTCCGTTAACTTGGATTAAATGCTAAATAAACTGTGCTCCCTCCTTATTGCTCTTAAAACAAAGTTCTGTATCAAAACTAGACTCTGATGATAATACAATTTTGTGGCAAAATCCTTTCCAGTTATCTTTCATGTATGCTAGAAGTCATTCAGAATACAAGATACTGTTCCAAATTGTAGAACCACTCTGGTTTATAATCTTACATCCCAGTGCAACTTTTAATTTTCTCCACCTAAATGTTTAACAAGAATGAGCCATTCAAATATTTTTGGGTGCAGTGAAATTGAATCTATGGGTTTAATTTTAAATATTTTATGCCTGAATTGAACTTCTTTTTTGAACTGCCTGCTAAAAGCAATTATGATTTTTAAAACTTTATTCAGGATTACTTGAGGTGGGTTTGTTTTTTTTCCAAAACATGATTGATTTGTAATTGCTTGTGAGTAGTTTATTGTCAATACTAGACTTCTGAACCTTAAATTCTGCAGGCTTTTCAAAAACTGGAGTTTGAATCATCCCCCAAAAAAGTGATTATAAAGAGAGAGCAGTCTTATACTGTTAGTAGTGTTACTCTTCTGAATAATTATATATGCACGTGATTAAGGATTTGCAGGATTTGGCCATCAGCTATTCCAAATATAGCATATAATCAAGACAAGTGGATTCACAAAGTATTGTTTCCCCTTTATTCCTCATCTACTTTTTCTTTTTAGTGTGAGTGTACATGGGATGTATTTATACAAAGTTACAAAGCAAGTGAGAAACTTGATACTGATTGTTTGACTCAGAAATATGTACTGCTTACATGAGCAGGGGCCTATAGACTTATCCTGTTCCCAAGTCAGTGAATTGATTTTTAGAGGAGAGGAATAATTTGAGGAAATGGTTATGTGACTAGACAGGGAGACTAGAGGGGAAAATAGGAGGAGACAAAAAGAGGCAGGTAGGGGAAAAAAGAAGAGAAAAGATAAAGTGCTAAAAGATGGGAATGTCTGTTGAAGAAAGAGAAGGGGAAAAAGAGGAGCTGCTTTTTTAACTGAAGAAGAAAGCCTGCACAAATCAAGATGACTAATAGAATAAAATAGAACTGCCTCCCCTAAGACAGAAATACACTGGGGTAGATTGACTCAGGGTGAAAATTCCTGCTTTGGTATTGCTGATCACCAAATTTGGATTTTTCTTTGTTTTCTTAAAACACAAGTGGGATTTTTTGTTGTTCCCCTTTTTCTTATCATGAACAAAAAAGAAATGAATCATCTGTGCTCAACCGCTAATGAGCTCATAGGCAATTTAGAGAGAGAATTGGGAAGCAAGTTGTAGTGGATGAAAATGTGGTTGTTTTTTGACCCTCTACACACTGATAGAGAGAAGCTGATGCAGACTAGTCTCTACAGAACGGTGCTCAGGGAAACTGAGTATATTATGCTTTAAAAGAATTGTCTTGCATTTTCATAATTCCAATTTCTAAAATATACCCAAGGACAATTCACTCCCTCCCTGCCAACCCCAATCCAGCAGCTGGGTCGGGAGTGGTGCTTTCTTTCTTTTCTCCTTCCCACCTAGCCCTTGAATTTTAAGATAAAGACTTTGAATAGTCCTAATCTATCCTATCCATTGTCTGGAGACTGTTAATGCCACAGAGTCCTTGTTAATGTACATGAAGATAACATTTACTGCAAGGAATCATTACTTCACAGTAAATTACTGTGAAGCAGGTGATCACTGATCAGTATTTTGTATTACAGCCATGACTGAGAGTGATTATACACTTTTTTTCTTCCTTTCCCCTCAACAATTACACTTAAAATAACAAAGGAAATTAATGAAATGAATGTAACCTTGCATAGGAATTTTCCAAAATGGTTTTCAGTGCACCTTTGATTTGAGCTATGGTACTAAAACATTACAGTACTGTCACCCTCAGAGGACAGTAAAAATCTTAACATTGAGTTGCCTTTTTTGGGTTTTTGGGGGGTTTTTACCTTTAATTTGAATGTTTAGATTAACTGACAACTGTATGCATATTGCTTTCATCACTATTTTGTCAGTTCACCTTTAATCAAGTCTTTCAAGAGTTGAGAAGGGGAATTTTCACCTATGGTCTTGTTATTTAGGCTTGTGGAGTAGGGATGAGTCAGGGAGAGTGGTTTTCTACCATTCTCCCACCCAAGACTGAAAAGTCATTACTTCATTAGCTAAAAGCAAATTGGTTTAACCCTTGCCTTAACTGTCATCCCTCTTAAAATAGTGCATTTTGTTTTTTAACACAACTAACTTGATTAGAGATTGGATCTAGCAGCAGGCTGGAAAGAAAGTGGGACCAGGGCCATGGTTCTTCACCTTTGCCAACCTCCTTCTCTTGCCACTATCATCCAACTCTCTGCTTTCCTACTCAGGCCCCCTTTCAGAAAAACACAACTTTGGCATTAAGTGTTTAGCTTTCTTTTCCCTATTCAGCAAAAGTGCTTAAAGTTGATCTTGTGCTTTGCTGAATTAGGGCCCAAGGTCTGTCCCCCTCCCCCTCCCCCTCCCCCTCCAATACATACTTTTTGACTGTTCATCCCCTTATGTATGCTGGATTTTACAAGTGGTTAAAATCATTTACAACCTGGGATTTTAACCCTTTTTTACATCCCCTAGAATCCAGTCACTTTGAGTGAGTCCAAAAGTGCAGAGTTTGAAGATGGCTGGAATGAAGCAGTCAATGGCTGTTCAGTGTTATCCACAAATTGGAATGATGATAATCAATATTGTTTAAAATGGTGAGAACTGGATTGACACCAATGCAAAGATTTTCAAATGCACCTAAAAGACTTTTTCTGAGACTTGGGCTCCTAATCACTGAGGTATTTTTTTGAAAGTCCTACCCAGTATAAAATACCAATTGATCTAATAATTTCATTAGCTTCTAGGAGAGAAGGTGGGGTGTGTGCTGGGGGTATGATTATTGGGCAAGGATGCATGTAACAGGCACAAGATCTACAGTGTAGATATACCCTAAGACCAAGGAGCTATGACCAGTCCTAGCTTCCATTAATACACACTGAGCCAGGGATGCAGAGTACTTCTTGGGACTGGATCCCTCACTCTCTGGTTCTTATTTTTTTGGTAGGATAGATACCTCTCAATAGACATTGATTAATGCACTGATGTGTTTTGCACTAAAGACACCATAAACATCTTCATTTGCACATGCAAGAAGTTATTGGTTTCTTGACATTTAAGCTTTTACGGATCTCTGACTGTTAGAATTTGTTTTTTAAAAAGCTATTAATTTGGGGTTTCCAAAAAAAAAAAGCTGCTTTGCACACTATTGTTTGGATTTCTCTCCCTCTTGACTTATACCTCTGTGCTTCCTTCTCCACTTTCAACCTTTCCCCCCATAAGCATTTCAGTACCTCTGCTTTTTGGCCTCATATTTATTACTTTTCTCTCCCCCCAACATATTAGTCTTTATTTCCTTTAATGGCTGGCTTCACTTTTTTAACTAAAAAAATAGCAGCTTTCAAAAAACAAATTAAAATAGCTGAGATTTGTAATAGCTTAAATGTCAAGAAACCAATAAAAGAAATGTCTTGCTTAGGTAAATAAAGAGCTTCACTCACTATCCCTTATTCATTTAGAATAATCAGTAATATTTATTGTTTTTCTTTATCTAGTGCATGGTTTGAATCTTGTTGCACAAGAATCTGAGCAGCCTGGCAGGGTGTCTTTATATACATTGTATACTATATAGTATACAAGGGAGTTTTTATAGGCAACATTTATACAGTTTCCATATTCTCTGTAATTGCATTTTAGATTTGATGACTGCTTCAAAATTTCCTCAGGATTTGAGGAGCCTTTAAAATGTGTGGAGTATCCTCTCCCAGCAGCATGTTTGTTTATATCTTCATTTGTTTCATGTGCAATATTTTTCTTCTTTTGTGCTTTAATTATGGTGATGAACTATGGTTTAAACGTGTGTAGTAATTTTCCCATTCAAATACCTTTCACATAAATTAGGAAAATATATAGTTGCCAAAACATATCATTCATATTAACTTATGTCATTTTCCCCACAAACATTAGAATGGGATAAATGAATAATACACAGAACTATGGATAGAATTTTTTTATTACCTTTTAATTTATAGAAAAGAACTCATAAGTAAAATGAAAGTTCTCTAATACCTTATCAGATTAAAAGCAATTAAAACAGTAGCTCAATACTGAATATTAGTTTAAATTAGCCTGTATAATATGATGTTATAATAGTATATGTTAACATGAAATGTAGTGTAATATGCACTACCCTGTCTAAGCACATAGCAATAAACAAATATTGTTAGAATTTGTGATACCATATTTTGCTGTATGACTGCACATTAGATTCATTTGACTTGTTGCGCATACAACTTAGTATTTGTTTCAATTCAAATTAATTAAGGTTCTTTTCAATGTTCTCTTTCTCAGAAATATTTCCATGTAGACTAAACAAATATAAATATAAAATGCAGCACAAAGAATGGATTTTTTTAATGTATACTGCCTGAAAAACAGTAATCAGGAGAATAGGTCCAACTTCCAAGATATCTGTGGATGAAACAAAGAAAGAGTAAGGGTTTATATATAACATGTTTCTTCTTTTGTTTCTAACTAAATGCTTGATAATGCAAAGGATATATTTGGTAGCCACATTGGTCTGAGACAAAAAGAAATGCAAAACTGTAGAATTCTTGGTTCAAAGATGATACCTTTTATTAGACCAGTTGATACTTTCAGTGGGGGTTGTAGATCCCCAGCACCTTACAGAAGGCACTTAGCCTTTTGCAGCATTGGGTAAAAGTCCCCCCAAACTTGCTCACCTGAACAGTCTTATTAAAGACAACTAGTACAAATATCAGTGGCATGATTGGGGCTGATTTTCAATGCTTGTTGAACTCAGTGGAATGACTTCCAGTGATTTCAACAGGCTCTGGATCAGACCCAGAGTGCCTACACCTGCAGCCTTATACTGTACAGACAAAATTGCAATTAATTTTAATGGGACCTTTGCTTAAGTGTAGACTATAGAAGCAGTAACATATTTTATTAAAAGCTTAATCTCTAGTAGATATACTGATTCTTGTATTTGGACAACAGCTAAGAACAACATACTATTCCCATAACACATTAAAAAGCAACTTTAACATGCAATAAACTTTCAGCTATGCTGCCCTAATAAAGATTATATCAATTTCTCACATATTACTATTCATAAGCATTTTCTTCACAATAAGTGTTTTGCAATAAAACCACTGTTTCTTTATACCTGTGACTTTCAGTGCATTTTTCTTACATGCCTCCTAGCAATGCTTCTCAGGGTGACTGGTGGAGTACCTCAGTCGCCCCATTTTCCCATGCCCTATGCCTCTTTAGATCCAATTCTCAAAGAAGTATATGCATAGGAAAAAGGAACAACGAGCAAAAGTAATGGAAATTCCCCAGCTGGCAAGGGTGCAGAGAGGGAACCTAGAGTATAAATATATCCATTAATAATATCATAGAATAAAAATCAAGAATAGTCTTTACATTTATACTTAAAATAGTATTTGTTTCTTTAAAGTAATCAGTAAACCAGTTGGAAATTGATGCAGGTTCAAACAGCACTTATACACAAGAAAAGAATCATTAAGATATCCAGTCTCTAACAGTGATGTATAAATGAATCTGTAAACTGAAAATAAAGCCATTTAATTTAGCTGTTTGAAAAATAGGGGAGAGAAAGTCTACAAAAGGGCAAAACACCCCAAAACAATTGTTTTCAATAAACTATGAACTTCAGGTAATTAACAAAATAATTGTATTTTGCATGAAGTCCAGCACTATTGTGCAATATTTAGATTTGAGTTTAAAGCCAAAAAAATACTCATTAGAATTGCAGTATCACAAACATAAGAGCAAGGAAAAACTTTGTTTATAAACTGAAAAGTACTGCAAAAAGTCTTTTCTGCAAACAACAAATATGACTTACCTTATTAGCTGTCTCAATCTCTGACTCTACCCAGTTCATTTTCATCAGAATTTATGCTTTGCTCAAGACCTTGAAGAAGTATGAACAATACAGTGTGGCTGTTTTCATAAGCGATAATCAGTTTGCCCCTTGCCAAGGCCTCTGCTGCACCTGCGAATTGGGTCTACAAAAATGCTGCTTCATTAAACTGCTAAAAACTTGGAAAGTATCACTTTTACGTTGGGGGAGGCCGGTAAGGGAGTGCAACTGACAATAGGACTGATAGAAATAATTAGGAGTGATGGCCTGAAATGTATGCTGAGGTTGAGAATTTATCACTTGTTTTTTCTTTCACATACGTCAATGAGTTGAAAAATGTAAACCGGGGAGAGAACTTCTCGTTCTGGAAAGCTGCATTACATCTCTCCACCCCCCATCCCCCTTCCTTCTTTTTTTGAAATCTCTATCAATGTCCTTCAGTGCAAGCATGGGTTTAGTGAGAAGATATCAAGGTCTGTGTACAAGGCTTTCTCCTGCTTATCCAGGCACCAGTGAGGCTCCCTGCTGGGTGCCAAGGCTGAGAATTATCTTTCACCGTATTTAATCCTTATTGCTAACAAATGATTTAACCATTTGTTTTCCAGGGGCTATTTTTTCCTTTAGCAAGTTACAAAACTTTCCTTGATCTCTTATGACATCAACCCTTACTTAAAGGTGCCATATGAGCATAAATGAAGATCTGTTTACTCATTAGAGGAAGGCTGGGTGAATTAATTCAGTGTAGATCAGAGTGCCACAGTACCTGTAGTTTCTCTTGTGTACCAAGTAACCACAGTCCTAATTGCTATATGCTGCTGATTATATGTGAAGATTGAAGATGGGTGTAACTCAATGAAAAGTCCTGTTTCAACGGTAGAGTCAAAACAGGCTGGGATTTTCAGAGGAACATAAGGGAACTAGATCCCCGGATACTTTTGAACTTGGAACTAGGTACTTCATTCACATTTGTGATTTTAAAAATCTTTCCCTTAGGGCATATATAAGGTTTTCATTTTCCAGAAGCAAAGTTTTTAAATGGGAGCTACAGGAACTGCTGTTTGCATCTATTTCCTCTGGGCGTCCTATTTTGAAGCTGAAACTTCGCTCCTGTCACTGTCTTATTATTTGGTTTTCCCCCATAATCATTTGGGTCCTAGTTCTGTGTCCCCTCCTTTAGAATGAGGGTGGTGGGTCTTTTAGTTTTGGTTAGGGCTAGAGTCTGACCCACCCTCCTCAGGGTTTTCTATAAGATATAGTCTCTTCCCAAAGAGATTCTGTGCCTTCAGCCTGAAGTCATGCTGGTTGTGATCTGAAGCAGGTGGTGACTCTTTTGTTCTTCGATTCTCAGCCTCTCTTCATGTGTGTGTTGTCACTACCTTTCCATGCCTCCCCCCCCACCTATGCAGCAAAAGCTAACATCACTCAGTCTTCAGGCTTTCCAGGGTGAGAATGGGCTCATTACTCAGGGGTGCTGAGTGAGCACCTGGTCCAGCCACTTATAGACTCATGCTGTAAGGAGTTATTGGATTAGGAGTTCTGGCCTATGGTCTTATACATTATCAAGATTTACTTTTTCTCAGTGTGTCCATGCTGAAGGGGAATGGGTTAGCAGCCTGATTGCAAGTAGCACTCGTGTTTTAGCTCATAGCCCCAGACAGGCCACCAGGCTGAAGCTGAAAGCATCACTTACCCTTAGGAGAGTGTTGTGAACAGGAACTGTGCCAGGGACACAGTAAAACTTGGAGCTTATTCTACAGTGGAGAAAAGTTTCTAGCATCTGATTTTGCAGTTCTTAGGTATATTGTCAAGGTGAATGGTCCCACTGGAATGAAAAGTTTTTTCCACTCAATATAGTTACTAATGTACTGGGCGACTGGTGTCTCCTGAGTCTGGGGGGACACCTGCAGAAGCTGGCATCAGCGTTGGTGGTGGGGTTGGGGCTGGAAAGCATCTGCAGAAGCTGCCGGTGGTGTCAGCGGCAGGGGACAGCCCTGTTGTGGGGAGGGGGGAAGGGTGCACATGCCTCCTCCCTTCACTGTGCCCTCGCTACCAGTCCCCTATGAATGTGCATAAGGATTTCTAGAAACAGGCTTAGGGTTTTCTATGGATCAGGAGTTGATGCATTGAGCCTATATATCCTTTCATTGGGCTTGGTTCTGCAGCATTTGCTCAGATAAAACTTATACTGGCTTCAACTGATTGCAGCAATTAGGTTCTTGTATTAATTAATGTGACTATTTTCAACCCCAGAAGTATTCAAAATTCCAGCCTTCTATGCTGTCATGGTTTGTGCACTTTTGACTTCTAGGTCCAGTAACTGAATCTGTTCAGGGTTTCCCTTGAAAGACACACATGGGTTACAGCTATTACCAAATACAGCAGCATAACTTTTTAATGTTTGCAGGGATTAACGATGCTGATGCTTTATGAGCTGTCTGGTTGTCTGTAGTTCACTGAATGCAATTCAGCATTATGTATGTTGATACTTAAGGCAAAGCTGTACATACATACTATGCCTCTTGCATGAGAAGAAACCTGAACATTAAACCTGTGTCTAAGCCTTTGGGGAATCATGACCTAAAGCTGTTGTTGAAAACAAACATCCAATTACAAATAATTCCTATCATAGCACTTAAATCAGTGAGGTATGAAGTGCTGGCTGTCCCATGATATATTTTCGAAAGGGCAGGAGGCAGAGCCTGTACAGTTTTGGAATGTTGTCTTCCTCAACTTGCGCCAGAGCTCATCTGTGAGCTGACCCCTTTCAGGCCATATGGAAAGATGTTTTCTTTAGTTAATGGTGTGTGTTATCCACAAGGGTTTATCACAAGTGTGTGAGGCTACTTTTTGCTCAGGCACTATTTTATTATTTTTATTAGGACACATTTTACACTAACTGTAGATTGGGCTAAGTACCTTTAGTTTCAGGTGGTTGGAGGGTATGTACACAAGTACAAGGTTTGTGTCCTGTTAATGAATATGAGAGATAGGAATCTTTCAGGTTTTGTCCAAATTCACATTGGGTATTGCTGTAGGGGTTTTTCCCTTAAAAATTATTCCACTGGCAAAGACTGAATGACTTACTGGTACTGTTCAACTGGTCACTGGTTCTAACACCAGAAAATGTAGAAATACTGCATTTTCTTAGTGGCAGTTTATGATTTCTAGCATAAAAACATGGACTTGCAATGCTCAGAGGGTGTGGAGGTTGGGCCAGGGCCCTCTCCAACACATAAATCCAGAGAGGAGGGTTCAAGCATTGAAGAGCGGGTAGCTTTCACAATGTATATATTTCATATGGGAATTCCATGCTGGTTTCAGCTGAAGTGGTTCATAAGAGATGTTTTAGGGCATGCAAGTGACAATGTTATGGGATCTGCAATTGTACTGAATAATAACTCTGTATAAAGTATATAGAATGGATGCTTTTCTAACTTGGTGCATCAGCATAGTAATGTGCAATAGAATTAGCCTACAGACGCTAAATGCACAGTAGGCTAATTCTACTACGCATTAGCGCAGCAGGCAAAACCTTGCTAACATGCAGTAGAATTTGTCTACTGCACATTAGCATTACAAAAAATCATGAGCTGGTGTTGATTATGACACATTAAGTTATTACCTGCTATTACAGGTACTAAACTTAATGTGATGTAATTACAGTGCATTAATGAATGTGTAAACACACCTACTGTGTCCTAAAATAGTGGCTTGCCCTTTGCTTTAGTGACTGTATGAATCCTGTTCTCCTCAATGTCTCGTAGAGGTCGCCTAACAAAGCCTGAACACTAGACCTTTGTCTGGGCAGGCTAAATCTCCCCTTAAAGAAACCATCCCTTAAAAATGACCCCTTTTGCCTTATTTACTGTTTGCTAACCCACAGCATTCTCAACTAGGGAAGCTCACAGTAAACTCCAATCTTATCTCCAACATTATCTTTTGAATAGTTTGAGGCAGAACGTGGGGAAAGTAATTATTCCCCAGTTAATATGTGAACCCTTCTTTTTGATGTTTCTTGATAGCAATTGCTAAATGTGTGTATCTTTGTAATTAATGTGTTGCATCCAAATGTCATCTCCAAGTAGAATAGCACTGGCTAGTTTAGACAGCATGAAACTGAAGAAACTTGCTAGCTGAAAAAAATCAAGATCTTTCTCCAGCTGAAATATGTGGCTGAACTCCCACTTTAAGACTGGGTTGGCCATAACATGTCCAAATTGAATCAGAGGTGGAACCCCACATTAACCAGAAGGCAGTCAGAATACATTACAAGTTTTCTCCACCTCTAATTAAGTAGTTCTGCATGGCACATCGTGTAGAACTTATGCTTTTAAAGCAAGCTGGAGGCTGAAAAAATATGGCTAAGGTGAGTTTTTGTTTGTTTTATTTTTTAAAAGATAACTTCCTGGATTTCTGTATTTATTGGGAATGAAAACATGGCTAATAAAAAAACCCCTACCAACATTAACCTGAGGCTGTTCTAAAACTCCTTTCATCTTTTATTTAATTCCTTGAAATTATCTCTTAATTGCAAGTACAATTGTTCCCTGTGTGACCCATTTACAGAGCAGTAGCAAAGCAGTATGAAAGGGCAGGTTGTGGGGAAAAAAAATTGAAATATTTTCCACCAGTTTAAAGGTACACTCAGGCCTGGCAGTCCAAACTAAGAATATATTTCATTATGACCTACTGCTAGTCCCTTTGAACAATCTATACACTTGAGCAGCCCTTTTTCTATTGTTAAAAGGATAAATTAATTTCTGTTACAAGATAGCTCATCTAAAACAAATGCTTGCACCCTGTCCCTTCATGCATGAATGTTCAGGAGGAGCTGCAATGGGGCCAGGGAGTGCATACTAGGCGATTATTTGCCCTGGGCTGATCCTCTATCAGCTACATGATTTGTAGGGGAAGAAACTGCAGTGGTGGGACAGAATGGGCTGGGATATGATTCAGTGGGGCCAAGAGGGCAGTTGGAGGAGTGTGATTAAGCAGTACATGCCACTTTTAAGAGCTGGGAGTCAATGAGCAAGTGGGGTGGGTGGTTATAATATGAGTATAAATCCTGCAGGGAGGGAGCTGGGAAAATCAGGTAGGCGCCAAGTGTCTAGGAAAATATTTTTCAGAAAACTCTCTTGTGAGTAGCAGGTAATCAGGCACTACTGGAATGAATAGTTTATGTCCCCTTAAATAAAATGGTGGCGTTAAATTTTTCTAATCCACCATGAAACTTGGATTAAGGGACCCACTGAGTTAGGAGTTTGAGTGTTCACCAATGAGGACCCATTCCACTTGATCCCTGGTAAAGAAAAGTCATGGAGTATCTTGCCCATCTGAAAGGCATTAAAGGGAAAATGTAAAGTATGAGCAACCAACTGTTTACTCCCTGCATCCTTTTCCACATGCTTACAACAGGATAGGAAGGAAGGGTTACCCACATGTCCCACTGAGGATGATGTCACACTTTAGGATGTCTGTACCTGCTGTCCTCCCTTCACTTTTCCCTCAATATGTATACTAGAAAGAATGAGTCTTCTACTGAATGTGGGTGCATTTATAAAAGGGGTTGATGAACTCATTAGCACGAGTCCGTTTAGGGTAGGGGAAAGCAAAGTTTGACT
The DNA here is from genome assembly GCF_000455745.1 of Alligator sinensis. Taxonomy (NCBI): domain Eukaryota; kingdom Metazoa; phylum Chordata; order Crocodylia; family Alligatoridae; genus Alligator; species Alligator sinensis. The sequence continues at coordinate 949,029 of NW_005842534.1, forward strand.
CACGGGCCAGATCAGGCCAGCAGCAGACTTTTCCCAGCAGCCCGTGCCTGAGTTGCTGCAGCTGGTTTCTGTGGAGACCCTGATAGTGGCAGTGCCACAACAGCACAAGGCCAGGGTTTTCAGGGGTTTTCTGTGTACTTACGGCAGTGCCGCTGTTGGGGTCTCTGTGGAAACTCGCTGCAGCAATGCGGGCAGGGGCTGCTGGGAAGCGAAGTCCAGCTGCCATCCGGATCTGCCATGTGGCTTAACCCTGTCCTAGGGGCTAGGCTTCCATCCAATTAATTTAACTAATGTTAAATAAAGCAGTGTGCCTTGTCTACACAAAACTTTTAAAATGCATTAGCTAATAGGCGGCAACAATATGCCCTTTTCAAGTGATAGTCCTCCTTAGTCTCTCTGCTGTCCTCACCATAGTGGAGTAGCCTCTCTCTTGGGCTTCCAAGATTGTGTCATCTCCTAGTTCTCCCCCACCTAGCTGATCGTGCCTTCAGCATTGCCTCCAGTGTCTTGCTGTCTCATGCTGTCGGTATCTCCAGGGTTTTTCCTTGACCTTACCTTTTTCCCCTCTAAACTCACCGAACAGGCAAGTTACCCATCTGTGTGCAGTTCCCACATACATGCTGGCAGTTATCCCAGCTCTAATGACTAGGAACAATCACTAGCTTGTACAAGTATATATCTGTATGCATGTGTAAATCAGGAGTTGTCCATATTAAAACTTTGTTTGAAAATCTGTTCAGGTATTACTTTTCTGTAGCACTATAGATTTGCGCTAGAAGTTATGGCCATTGTGGACCTGCAAAGGTAAGGGTTAGGAATGAATTATGTAATACAAATGGTTTAGGTCTGCCCTGAGACTTGGAGTTTCCAGTGTTCTTGACTATCCTGGCTTGTAAATACTTTTGCTATCTTTTATTTCCATAATATAGAAAATAATAATATGACAATATAATTTTAGTTGCTTAAAATAAAAACAGGGTAGTTGTGTGTACTAGGTGCATAATACCTAGTACAGTGCAGGGTCTGAATCCTGATCTGGGCTTCTAGAAACTGCTACAGTACACTTTAATGATAATAACTAACCTTTCTATGTATTCAGAGAATTACAGTGTCTCAAAAAACTCACTTGCCTGTAGCTGATCAAGCAATCTGAAACACCTACAATTTTCACTGTGCATTCATAGCATTCTGGTGCTTATGACAGAAGAAACTGATGTGAAATATGGGATGCATCTGATGTGTTCATGTGACATGTCTGTCAGGCTCTGCTACCCAGAAGGGTAGTGAGTAGATTCCAGTCCTTGCATTTTTACGCTGTTTGCTTCATTTTGTGTGTTCTCCTGTATGACTGTATTGTTCTCCTGTACTAAAAGACTACTTTTGGCCAAACTGTGACCCAGTCTGAAGTTTTACTAGAGATAAAGCAGACGTGATGTTCTGGTTGTAGTAACGTCTGCAGCAAAAAAACCATGATAGAATGCCTATTACTCTTCTTTTTTCTTGCTGGAGCTAAATAGCATGATCTATCTGTTGCTTCCAGATCTATCTGAATCCTGCCAGTTTCATAAGAATATATTTGTCCTTCTTAGATGCTCTTTAAGGTGCTTCAGAAGTTTCTAAGCATATTGTCCCTAGCAAGACTAAAATTCCTTTGTGCTACTGCTGATATAACAGCGGTAAATTTTGAACTAGGTTGTGGCTTCTCTGCATCTCTCAACTGGCTCTTTTTTGCCTCAAACATGAGCTGCTTGTCTTCACTTTCAAAGCCCTTCACAGACTATACCTCCCACCCTCTCTGTCATTTTTCATTCACTCTTGACATGTTGGCTCCTGCCTCTGATCAACCAAGGATGCCAGCCTCCATTGTTAAATTTTCAAAGCAGCACCTTTTGCTTTTTTTCCATGCTATCTCCCAGGCTTGGGAGGACAAATCTGCAAAGCAAGATCATCACCTCTCTTTAAACCCATCCTTAAAATTCACCCTGTTCTTGTGAGGTCTACACAAAAATCTTGCCAATGCACTGCTTCTTTTGGTCTGTGTGTGTTTTGCAAAATGGGGTTGTGGTCCATGATTAGGACTTCTCAGCACTCTGCACTCTGGTAATAAAATAAATAATAATTTTGCTTTAATGAAACTACAGCTGCTTTGGGTGTTTTGGGCCTGACCCAACTCTCATTGGAGTCAACATGTGGACTTTGAGAGTGCATCCAGATGAGCGTGAACATTTGTTTCCCTGGGGACAAGTAGCAGTGGCACACATTGTGCTGCTGCTACTTGTCCCCAGGGAATGCCATGCACGCTCTGCAGTGTGGAAGATTACCCCAGGTGAGGTAATGGAGGCTGGGGCCAGCAACTGTGCTGGATCCAGCAGCCTTACCTGGGAGCTTGGGGGCTTCCTGGGGCTGCAGCCATGGTAGGAAGCATGGCTGGCAGCTGCAGCGTAGCTCCGGCTATCCAGGCTCCGGTTTTGGGCAGTGCACGCTGCCGCCATGTGCACCTCCCCACTTTTTTCATCATAGATCTCCTGGGGTAAAAAAAACACCCTTGCACTGCAAGGTAGCATGGGGAATGTCTGCATGTGCAACATGTGGCACTGCAAAGTAGGTCTGCAGTGCCACATACTGCATGTCCATGCTCATCTGGACATGGCCTGAGTGGTTTCAATTGGACCTGGATCAGGCCTATGTGAAGAAAACAACTAAACTTGACTATGCAGTCAATAAAGTTATAAAATGTGCTTTGGCCTTAATTTAGTGTGGTGCATAAAACACTATATTAGCCAAATAAATGCAGTTCACTCAGTATTCTTATTTCTTGTAGGATTCCTGTTAAATTTTATATAGCAGAGCAGAACAAAAGTAAGTCTAGCAATTTGCAGCCATATTTATTACAGTTGGGTGGCTGGCTTTTTTAGGCTGCATTAAAAAATTCCAGCCTGCAAAATATTTATGCACACATGCCTAGCTGCTGAACTGTAAGTAGCCTTGCAGAAGTCCTTGTAGCTACTCTGAGGCTTATAGTTAAACAGGTGCTTTTGTTCATGTAGGATCTGTAAGAATTTATAACCATGAAAATTGACTTGACATTTCACATGCTTTCGTTGTATTCAGAAATTCAGCTTATTTACAGAAATGCTGTTTATTCATCTTTTATAAACAAGGAGCGGGACATTCCCTTTGCAAATTTAAAGCAATTCTGGTAACTTATAACAAGATGCACTGTTTTGCACTCTTCTTACTAAATCATTTTAAACTGCAGATACACAAAATGTATCCAAAGAGTGAAACAAACAAAAAGCAATGTGTTAGGGACATAAATGCTGGCAGTTTTAAAGGTCCTGGAAGAAAAGTCAACAATTTATCTATCTGAAATAATGACACTGGTAAGTATTTAAACTACTAAAAGAATGTGAGATAAAATGGGTGGCCTTCAAACCTGTTTTTCTGGGCCAAATGCTTTGAACAAAGTTGATTGTATGAAAACTGCAGGAAGCAGCTTATTAAACAGTGAATTGGAATGAACAAATATGCAAGGACTTGATTTAACAGCCACTGAAGTAAACGAAAAATTTTAATTTAATACAATGGACTTTGGATCAGGCCCAAATCTTTATTATTATCTCTCCTCCCCTCCCCACTTTTCCTATCAGTAGGTGAGTTTAAACATAGCTTCACTGTAGTGTTAGCATTTTCTATGCATTCAACACATCTACAAGAAGTGATTCTATGTAACATAGCATAAATAATATGTCTAAGATGATTTAATAAGAATGGGATACACTGTTATGAAGTTACAGAACTGCTTTAAGCTTTCAAAGAGAATGTCCTACTCCTTGCTTACATAAGTTGCTTGGACAGTTTTAATGCAGATGAGCTGTCATTTCAACAAGCTTTCACATAATATACGTTATAAGGCAAATTAGCTTCTCCAGACACCTTCTATTAGATTTCATCTGTACTAGGCAGTTTATAATTCCTAACCATTGCACAAAATTAAGCTTTGAAACTGGCACGAAGAAAAAGATTATTTTCTTTCTTTCATCCTCTCCTGACAGAGAAGAGGAACTCTTTCTTCTAAAGATCAGCTTGTTTAGGATATGGTTTTATTGGAAAGGGGTGATTTTACCCTCTGTTCTAAATACAATGAATTTGGACTCAGCCTGATCCCTTCTAGCAACTGGGATCCCTTCCGACAGCTGGGATTGCAGAGCTATGCAGGCTTTTTCCCTGATGGTCATTAATCAGAGCTAGAATCTATGTAGCAGGATCCATAAATAGTGTAGTTCTCTTGCACAGGCCAAGGTGGTCTGTGTTAGTCTACTAAGTGTCTTGTAAAATACCTAAAGGAAAAGCTGGAAGAAAACAAGCCCCAATTCTGCAAACACTTAGAACAGAGGAGGAACTTGGATTCTTACTCAGGTGTTGCTCCTAATCTATCTTTTACACACAAATGGGAACATTGCTGAGTAGGAAGCTGCTTTACATATGGGCTAGCTGGCCTGTCCTGGGGTACAGGCTAAAACTTGAGAGTCATTTTCACCTGGACTGGTAATCTAGGCATTCTGCAATGAGGGTGCAGGCTAAACTAACTTAAGTGTTTTCCCAAGTTTCTCTCAGTGACCTGAAGGACAGACAAGTTGTATCATACTTCCCTGGGAAAGAATCATAAGGCAGCTTTGTTTACTGGAGGTCTAAGATCCATGAGATGAGACTCCATGGCTAGGGACAGAAGTTACATATACACCAGTTTAAATGATCTGAAACTGGTTTAAGATAAACCTGGTTGAATGGAGTATCAGACTTAACTGATTTGGGTCAAAGGAGTTTATGAAACTTCTACCCCAGAACCCTTCCTATTTCAAGTTAAATCAGAGTCCCCCAGCATGCTTTTTCACCCTGGGCTGGGCTGGGCTGTGCTATCTGCTTCAGAGAGCAGGGCTAGGCCTGCACTTCTGCTTTCTAGCTGGAGCAGTGAGACCTGGCTGACAAGTGGGTGGGGGCGACAAGCCCAGCTGGGAACGCAGCCCAGTCTGCAGTGGGGGACTATCCCCAGCCCAGGTAAGCCCCGGCTGGGGTCTAGGGCTAGGGCCAGTTGGGGAGCGGGGTTAAACACCTCTTCCCCCACTGGGACTTACTGCTGGCTGTGACTGTGGACTACAAATCCCAGAGGCATCTGGAAGCAGGAGTGATGAGCAACCCTGAAGAGTCCTGCTGCTGTGAGTCTAGACTGCAAATCCCAGGGACCTCAGGGGCAGTAGGAAGAGGAAGTGAACACAGCCAGAGACCCATGCTCTAGCACTCCCTGGCTTCTGGCCTGAGCCACTGCAGTCATGTGGCTGCATTTCCTGAATCAAAAGTAAATGTGTGCTCAGTTCTGTTTCAGTTTAATCTGTGCATCTTAGACTAACCTGCAAAGACTGAAATGATTCAGCCTCAGGCTTTTTGTCTGTATCTAGCCCATAAGTCTTAGATTCTCATGCAAAGCACAGTACCTTTGTAGACACAGCTGAGTAGATGGATTGGGCCTGGCTTTGCAGCATGGCCATTCAGGCCTGAACTAGGCCAACCTGTGTACTCAAACTGAGTGACCAAAGTAAACTCAGCAGTGAAGATGTGCATTTCTGCATTTTTAACCTCAAACATCAGTAGTCTGACTGACTTCAATGGAACTGATTAGATATTTAAAATTAAATGTGCATATATTGATACAGGCCTTATATCACAGATCAGTAGAAATATGAATATATCAGCAGCTCATTTTATAAGAACATAAATGCCATTACTGGGTCACATCATAGGTCCATCTAGCCCATCCTCTCTCACATGGTGGCAGAGAACTAATACTGAGGAGAAGTGTGAATAGGGCATGTTCAGAATTTTCCATGTCCTGTTCCTTTCCCTTTGCAGCTTTCAGCATTCACAGGTATAGAAAGTTCTGGTTCAGAGGCTGATTCACTATATATCATATTCAATAATACTGATGGACCTTTTCTCCAAGAATTTGTCATTTCCTTTTGCATTAGGTTAAACTAGCAGCCTCTACAACAGTGGGCATGTCTACATGTGTATTAATGTGCTGTTCCTACTGCACATTAAGTTTAGTACCTCTAATATGAGGTGTTACATAAATGCACAGTAGCTGGCACTAATGCACAGAAGCAATGATCTTTTCGTGACACTTAATGTTCAGTAGACTAATTCTACTGCACATTAGTGCATTAGCACAGTTTTTGCTGTGACAGGCTAATGCACAGTAGAATTAGTCTACTACACATTAAGTATCTCTTGTAGATGCTCCCAGTTTGTGGCAATTTAAATCCTCAACTTAGTTACGGGCAATGGTTACATCTACATGTGCGTTTTACTGTTGAGTAGACTAATTAGCTCTGCAGTAAAGTGTTACAGTTTATACATGCGCTGGTGTTAGGGCACAGTAATCTAATTAACTCCACTGTAGGATAGTATTGTCAGGAACAGCACTATCTTACAGTGGAGTAATTTACTGCGCTGAAATGCACATATAAACACTGACCATGGGTGTAAATTGCACCCGGTCAGCCCAGCCAACCAGGAGTCTGCTATGCCCCAGCTCAAATTGTTGCTGTCCAGGTGCACATGTAGATGCTGTGCCCAGGAGCAGTGTACTCTGGCTCAAACTGCTCCAGAGTTTATTGTCGCATTAATTGCACATATAGCTGCATCTGTGTGAACAAAGATTTCCTTTTATTAATTTTGAGCGTACCTAGTAGTTTTAGTTTATGTCCTCTAGTTCTAGTATGGTAAGAGGTAGTAAAAATAAATCTCTACTTACTTTTTCTGCACAATTTAATAGTTGTAAACCACTGTCATGCCCCCCTTTCAAGCATCTTTTTTCTAAACTAAAAAAAATCCTAGCTTGCTTAGTCTCTCCTTATATGGAAGCCACTCCATATCCCTGTTCATCTGTGTTACCCGTTATTTGTACCTTTCTAATTCTACAACCTTTTTGAAGTGTGGGGGCCAAAAATGCACACAGTATTCAAGGTGTGGACATACCATAGATTTATAGAGGAACATAATGGTACTTTTTGTTTTGTTTACAATTCCCTTCTTAATCATTCCTAACATTTTGTTTGTCATTTAACTGTCACTAAATTCTGAGCTGGTTATTTTAGTGAACTGTTCACATGACTCCAAGACCTCTTTCCTGTGTTATAACATTAGTGTAAAGCCCAGCATCATATTTTGGGTTATTTTCTTTTTCCCCATGTTCATCACTTTGCACTTACCAACATCTGAATTTCATTTGCCATTTTCTTGCCCACCCACTCCATTTTGTAAGAGCATTGTGTAGATCTTCACACTTCACTTTGGTCTTTTCTGCTCTGAATAATTGTGTCATCTGCAAATTTGGCCACCTCACTATTGACTCCTTTTTGAGGTCACTTAGGAATATACTAAACACTCCAAGTCCCAACAGATCTGTGGGGGATCACACTTTAATTCTTTCTCTTCTGAAAACTATTTCTACCCACTCTTTGTTTTCTATTCTTAAACCAATTTCTGATCCACAAGTGGACCTTCCCTCTAATCCTGTGACAATCCATTAAGAACCTTTTATGTGGGACTTTGTCAACAGTTTTTTGGAAGTCCAACTGGATCACCCTGATCCACATTCATTTTAATACCCTCAAAGAAATATAACAGGTTATTGAGGCATGACCCTCCTTTAGAAAAGCCATGCTGGTATCTCCCAAGCAAGTCCTGTTCATTCACATGCTGGACAATCCTTTTTTAAGTTATTGCTTCTACCAGTTTGCCAGGAGCACAGGTTAAATGAAGACAATGTTCAGCTTAAATACCACCAGTTTGCCGTGACTCTGTCCCTCCGTCTAATTCTGGAAGATTTACAAATTGAATGTGATACTGAGAGAGTCTCATATGCCTAGGAATAAAAATTACAGTCCAGTTTATATGCTATTAAAGGCAGCAAATTCTAGAGTCAGGTGCACAGATAGGGTAAATTATCATAGACCTAGAGCTTAAATGGCCAGCAGAATAAGATGATTTTCTTTGTTTCTTGTGGAAGAGAAGTAGAATTTTCTTTTTTTTCTTTTTAAAGACCATCTTATCTGTTATATGGGTATTGTTAAAAGAGGGTTAGGATGGTAGAATCCACCTTGAATAGGATGGCAGAATCCAGACCTTTGTTATCTTAATTACAGTAGTGTCTTTCTTATTAATATAAAAAGTTGGTTACTCAGTCCTAGCCTAGAAAAAACTTTTAAGTAAGACTTTTTATTTCAACAAAGGCTGAGTCAAGACCAGCCATACTGGATACATATTACCATTATTGATGAACAAGTTTAAATAAAGGGAGAGATGCAGTTTGGGTGCAGGTGGAAACTGCACTCATGCTAATGAAAAAAATTCAGACCCTCTTGAATCTGTCAGTTTATGTTGGCAATGTTGAGAAAAGGGGCATTCTCCCTAGATTTCTGGTACTTTAGGCTTCTTATCAGGCTGGAAGTACATGAAAAAATAAATTCTTTGCCCCCAAGTCATTCTGACTCTTTCTCATACCACTGCAGGACTGAACTAGCAAATGTGGGGGTATGTGAAAAAGAAAAATATTGAAAATTAAGCATTTTATAGCCTTTAGGGGAAAATGTACTTCACGCTTATATCTAAACATGTAAAACATTTTATAAGTTCCGTATTTGTATTAACCAATTTGCTAATTCCTAACCCGTGTGAATAAATTCTTGGCCTGCAAAGATAGGGCAGAAGAAAATATGTCCAACAAGGAAAAAAATGTCTCAAGTCAGACATTACCCCATCCAAATCCAATGCTAGCTTAAATGCAAGTAAAAGACTCCTTATCCTATCTCTGTAACAGACCAGATCCTCAGCTGGTATAAACTGGTATAGCACTATTGACTGAGATGAAACTATATGGGTTTGCATTAATAGAGAATCTATTCCCACAACTTTTATAAATTGCACCAAAATCTTTTATGCTGTGGTAATCATCAGGAGTTGAATGCATTCTAAACAGTTAGCTGTTGTTTGGCAAATGGCCCAAATCATGCTATTGAAATTTTAAATGGGGGTTTACAAACATCTTGCATGCACCAGGGTTTTCTGAGCTTGATTGCTGTGAGCTCCATGTGTTCTGTTAACAGTTAAACTGATTTTGTCCAGATGCAAATCATATGACTGTCATAAAGTAGTATGACTCTGCACTGCTGCGGAGTGCTGTCTCCTTATCTTGCTTGCTTTGGCTTTGTCTTTTTAGGTTTTGTCTGTACTGGAGAAATCTCTTACTATCCCAGGGGCAGATTCTGGATTTTCTGGACCATGAATAGACCTATCATCATTAATTTAAGTGGAACTCCTTGAGAATAAACAGCAATGAACAAATTAATAGGATGGCAAAATCTGTCCCCTTTATTTTATGATCTATTTATTGCTCTCACACTGAATGCTAGACAGCTCTTATCCTGAAGAGCACACAGAATTGCAGTTGGTGTATATCACTATACAGTGTATCTACTGACTTCATCCAAGCTATACCCCTTTAAAACAGTTAAGGGTCTGGCCTTAATGTCCACATCCTGTAAAACATTATATACACTTGATACTTAAAAGAAGCCTGTTGATTTCAGTGGGACTGTTCATGTGAGTAAAATTAAGAACTGCAATTTTGTTTTTGCTGCATATGGTCTATAAGTTAAACTTTGTGGTTTATCCTGTTAATTTCAATTTCATCTTTAAATATCCCTCACTGAGATTTTTTTCAGCCCCAAGATCATTATGGCAACTAAATATTTTGATCAAGGACTCATGGAAAACCTTCTCAATCTTAATTTATCAGAAAGCAGGATATTAGAAAACATAGCTCTGCCTAGAATATTGTAACTAGAAAATATCTGTTTGTCACAACAATTTAATTTGCTATTATAAGTAACCTTCAGCATTTTTATGAGTGATGCTTTTGAAATGTTGAAATTAACTTCAGAAATACTGCAGATGGAAAAATCCTAATTGATGACCTTGGTGAGATGAAAAGTTCACATAGCATTTGCTGGGAACTGATATCAAACAAGTTGAGAGAAATTAGCATGGAGACAGAATTATCTTCTCATTCTGCAAGAGGGAGTAACAGCAAAATAACCTTGAAAAATGTTTGGAGAGTCTCTTAGTGAAAACAGTGTGACACAATGGTAAAGTTATGGATATGAAGAGACCAAGAGTTCTTAACTGATTGAAGGTATCTGCATTTCAGATACTGAATTTTTATAACAAGGTATAGCAGATGAACTGATTCTAAGATTTCTGAAATGCAGAGACCTATACCCTCCACACTGTGGTGGTTAACATTTCAGGGGTATATTGCAGTTTTTATCTCTAAATATCATATGTTAACCCATCTGAAAATTAGGCCCTGTTAGGTGTCTCAAACTGAGTATTCTAAAAATGAGCTTTCCTGGATTACTGGCCACATTTTGAACAGTTGTGTCTGTCCTGTGAAATTCATGGCTCTGTTTTCAGGCTCAATGTATATGCTTTTTTGTCTACCCTGAAATAAGTCCTCAACTTAGCCCAAAGCAGCCTTTGAACTAAGCCTGGGGAGAGATGAGGGACCAAAACCACCACCACCACAAAAACCCATATATCTAGATTGTTGTATCATTTCAGGATCTAAAGCACAGAGATGTTGAAATTATCCCAAGAAACAAGAGCTTAGGTTACACTTAAAATAAATTCAAATATGTTAAAACCATTGCTGCACCCTGGAGTGATGTAGTGTCCTGCCATAATCTCAAACACACAATGATGTGGCATTTTAGTAGTGATAGGTAATCAATAATTGGTAGGGATTTTAAAGACACACTTGGTTTTATTCGTATTTCAAATAGTCCCAAGATTGAAGTTGCTTGTTTGAGTATCTTAACTGTATTTCCAAAACTTCCTGTATTTGGGGGTTTGACCCAAAGCCCCTACATCAAGCTGCACAGTATTATTAACTAGGAAAATAAGTTGTTAAGGAAATTAATACGTGTTTGCTAAGTTTGACCATTTAACCTCAAACTCTAAGGCTTTTTTTCTTCACTTGGTAAATGAGTGTATTAACTAATGTGATAACTCACACGTGGTAACATCTTAGTAGGCACATAATGGTCTGTAGTTTGTACACAATAATGCAGGACTAAGCAAACTCTTGATTCTACCCTAAAGTTTACTGCCACCGGCTAACGTGCGAAACCTAGAAATAGCCGTGCCCATGTTAGGTTATTACCATGTTTTAGCTAACAAGAATGTACCTAATTTTCTTAGTGTGGACAAATCCCTAGTGAAAACAAAGCCTTATATAAAACATTCACATAGGAAAACCTGTATGGAAGGGGGTAGAGAGAGAACAACACACATGAGTTTGCGTCCTAAGAGCTTTCCTAGCCTCTCAAGTTTTTTCTTTATATTTGATAAATGAGCTGCATCTGACTGCTTGTTTTGAATGGTGATCTTACATATCAGAAATAGAAAAGATGCAAAGAAAGTGATATATAGAGTGGTTCACAAGTGAAAAGAAAGTAAGAATGAGAGAGAGGTGCATTTTGCTTTCTTTTTTTAAGCTGAAGATTTGGTCCTGAGCCTCTTCTTTCCTTTACATGTCTGTGCAGGAGTAGCATTTGCACCAGGGGACAAAGAAAGGTCCAGATCAGCAAAGAGCTCCGAGGCAGCGGAGAACAAGAATTTTTATTAATACAACTCTTCATTTTGCTTCTATAAAATGTGTGGATCTCTTCCTCCTTCCCACTGTGCATTTGTCTCAAATATCCTCTGAAATACCTGAAAAGTGTGGTAAATTTACCCAAGCTGAACTCTATACTCCTATAGCTAGACTGCTTCTGGTACGTGAGCTAATTTGTTTAAAGCTATATTAGGTGCCTCTATGTTGCACTGTAGCCAGGTTTTAATTTCTCTGCAGGATGGTAGAGTGCAGGTTCAGGCTTGATGTTAATTTCTGCAGGATTTACTCTGCATGCCTGAGAATATTCATTGTTGTGTGCCCCCTGCTTTACGAAATGCACTATTTAGAATCAGAATAAGTGTCTGGAACAAGCAGAGTCAGAAATGCTCCTTAAGGAGGAATTTGGATGGCCTGAAACGTAATGATATTTTCTATTATGGTGGAAGCTAGTTTTAAAAGTTACTGAAGTTTGATAGAAAACAGAACTAATGCATCAATCCTCCTGTGTTGGGTATTATTTTAATTTTTAAAATACGTTTTCTTTTATTGGCTTTTTAAAATCCTTTTCTCCCCCCCCCCCCCCAAAAAAAACAAAAACAAAAAACAAAAAACAAACCAAACCAAGCCTAACCTATCTCCTAAGGAAGAAATTCTGCCTGCCAAAGATTTCTGGTTAGAGCCAGGCTTATGCATGTTTCGTGTTTCTTGGAAGGATTCTGATTGAAATTCCTGGGACTGTTAGTCTCTTACTCCCTTTTCCAGAAGGTGGTTAGAGCACTATTGGGGAACAATGTTCTTCAGTGGGCAAGCTAAGAGTAGCTGTGCTTATCTATACTTGGGGATGATATTGTATTGCTGCACATCAACAATGTAATCACATTTGTTACAGATTGTTTCAAATGTCTATAATTAGTAATTACGTAAGTTTTCCAGAGTACATACAGGTTAAAGAGAGTCCCATCCATCGCTGTTTGGTAAAGGAAGATCCTGACAATTTGAGGTTGTACGAAGGAATTTTACTGATGACAAGTAAAGGAAACATTATATTTAGAAAGATTTGGTCTTACTCTTACAGCCTTCTACTATCACACTCGCATAAACTTAGTATGACTAAATCCTATTGGGTGGCCTAAAATGTGATGATATTTGCTATAGAGAAAGCTAGATTTAAAGGTTTCTACACTTTGATAGGAAGCAGAACAATGCAACCATCTTTCTCTGTCAGAGATTACTATACATTTTTTAAATACAATTTCTTTCCTTTTTTGGTGCTAGTAAGGGTGCTGAGCTCTCTGTGACTGAGCATTGCGAAGTCTAATCTGGATCCATCTGCAGTATATCCAGACCTAAACCTCAGATGCATAATTAGCAGTTGTAGAGGTACTGGATGGAGCAAGTGCAGTGTTGAGAGGGACTGGGGAAGCATTGCAGGATGATGCTGGCACCTCTCTAAATTGAGAGAGATTCCAGATCTACAGCCAGATTCTCAAAAATTGCATTTATACAGAAGTGGTCAGGAAATTAATTTTTTTTTGTGGGGAAATTCCAACATTTAGAAATGTGCTTTTGTTTTGAATTGGGATGAAGAGTCAACATTTTTCACAGAACATTTTCACTGAACCATTTCACAGAATATTTTCACAGAAAAATGTTCCAAAAAAATTAGATTCAGAAATGTTTTGTTTTGGTAATGTCAAAACATTAGAAGACACTAAACATGAATAAATGATATTAATATAAACACAGAAACAAAACAGAAGGATTGAAATAGACTGCTCTGATATGATAATAGAAAAACGATTTGTTTTGACATTTTCCCTTCGAAGGTTTTATGTAAATCAACACGTTCCTACATGATATTTTGATTTCAGTGCTACTGTCTTTCCTGATGGGAAAACTTTTTTTACTGGTAACTGCAGACTTAGCACGTGTAAGCCTTTTGTGTGCAGACAAAATGACTTGCACAATTCTAGGATTTCTGAATTCAAACATTTGAGATGAATGGGATAATTCACCTCTTTTAGGATTATTGTTTTAGGTTTGCTGCATAGATGTATGCCTATATCAAATGTAATATATGTATAATTATGAAATTCTCACCTATTATTAAACAGCAAAAGCATAACACACCAGAAAGTTGTGGACAGGGCTGGGGGGGGAGGGGTGAGAGGGGCAGAAGAGTGCTTTTAAAAACGTGTGTGGCAGTATTGGGGCAACATGGGATGACTTGAGAATATACCTCCTAAACTTTTGTTGCATGAGGTATTTCTGTAGCAGTTTTAATAGGAGTATCTTTTTAGAAGAATTTCCTGCGGCAGTGAAGGGCTATAAAGAAAAAATATGGTGAATTAGAATTAATATGCTGTAGGGGAGTGGGACATAGAGAACTTATCATCACAAACTCTTTTTAGTTCACTTTATGCTCCTCAGGCTTATCTGGCATCAGGCTAGTAAATCTATATTCTTATACTTTTATAATTTTGGCTGGCTAGCTGATCAGATCTGCATAGCTACTTCTTTATCTTTTCGTAGCACAAAAATATTTTAGCCATTAGAGGCCAAAGATCAGTTTTACTGAATAGTTCTTGGGAGGTGGCTAGGGCAGTGTATGGATTTACAAAATACAAAAGAATAATTTTTGTGAGAATGTAGCTGTTCTGTCACTGTATGTGATTTTAATTTTTCAAAATGTCTTTTAAAAAAATATCAATTTTTCCTTGTTTTTAGCAGCTATAGTCTTTTCATGTAGCAGTGCCAGACTTGGACTGCTTCCAGAAGTAATGAGTTATGAAGGAAACTGAAATAATATTGCACATAATTATAAATGGAGTTCTATGAAGCAGAGAATTCTAGAATAAATTAACTAATGACTAAGAAAATAATCTGCTAAAAGGAAAAGCTTCAAATATCAATACAATTATTTTACTTTTAAAAGTATTTCTATTAATGTAATTAAACATTTGCTCTCTCCCCTAATGCTGTATTTGATTTTTCCACTGCAGATTCTTGTTATGCCTCCACTTAACTTGAAGTTGCATTTCAACATGTGTTATTAGTTAACTAACACAATTGTAAAACATTTGTTGGCAAGACAATGAAAAGCTGTCACCTGCAATTAAAAACATTTAGGGGTAAACATCTGTGTAGGACTGACACCAAATATTACACAGATAATAAACTGATGAGAACAGCTTGAATTTTATTAGTAGATGTTTAGGATTGTGAATCCAAAAAGATGACAAAGCCAGTAGGGAAATACAAATCGCCCGAGTGAGGGACTAACATTAGAGGGATGGGAGTGAGGAGGGGAACACAACTAGGTTACAGAAAATACAATGTTAGCCAACTAAGCCTGGGGGAAAACTACACCTTATAACATGACTAAGACCAGGATATTAGAAAGTACCTGATGAAGATTCTGAGTGACTTTAACTGAAGATGCTTGTAAGGAGCCTCATCTTTTACTGAAGGAAAAAGGCCTTCAAGGTAGTTTAAAATTTTCTGAAAATTAATTCTTGTTAAGGCAAAGTTCTTTGGGTAGAAGTGGTGGTATCTTTTATTAGACCAACTGAGTAGTCAGAAAAAAGTTCTTGTCAAGCTTTTGGGTGCAGTCACCCTACTTCAGGCACAGGGAGTCTCTGCTGGTCTGGTCAGGGAGTCTTTGCCGGTCAGACCAGCAGATTCCCTGTGCCTGAAGAAGGGTGACTGTGCCCAAAGCTTACCAAGAGCTTTTCTCAACTACTCAGTTGGTCTAATAAAATACATCACATCTACTCAAATAACTTTGTTTGCCTATGTCCTTAGACCAACACAGCTACAACCAAAAACCCAGCAAGCCTCGTTGTTTCTAGTTGGACACCCATAAAAGTGAGATCTCAAAAAATGTTCATCATTTTTTGGTAACTTATGTCCAAAATTCAAGGATATGCATGTACTAAGAGAAGCTGACATTTAACAGGAATGGAGTTATTTTGATGCTGTGGCATCTACAGAATGGCCAAGAACCAGTTTGAGTGTTTTCTCTTTTGTGCAACTCATTGTGCAGCTCATTTTCATTCCTCATGTTTAACTTATCCCTAAAATTAAAATAAATACATAAAATAGTGTTTTCAGTCAGAATAATATGATAAATATTTTTGGACTAAGACAGAGCTCTGATTCAGATGAGACAGGTGGGTACGAAGAAAAGTCCTCAAATTTATTAAAAAGTGATGATACACTTTCAGCTGGTACAGCCAAATAGATACCAGTTCTTTGCAGACTTGTTTGCTTTCTTCAGGGTCCTTCAAAGTATTTTTTTATGAATGAAGGACAATGAGAGCTTTCTGCTTCTGTAGTTGGAGGAGGGGAGTTGACATTGAAGACTGAACTGTAAAAACTCCCCTCTGCCTATCTAGTAAGTGGATAGCAATTTTGCTGTTCCAATGAAGAAATAATTTTCTCACAATACTTGCCAGCACTTTAATGAAACAAACAGAAAACATTTCGTGATTAGCAGCCTATGTGTAAAGGGGATGAGAGACTAGCATAATGAGTGGGACAAGTTACAACAACAATTTGATCTGAAAATATCAGACTTTAAATCTGATAGATGATGTCAGAGAAGCCAGAAGTTCATCAGGGTGTCTGAGATATAAAAGAAGAACAGTGAATGTCACAGGTGCACTCTAGAATTAATGCATATCTTATGATAATTTCTACCTGATAACTCTCTCCTTTTTATGGGTCTTCTCCCTCTATGCGATTCCAGATAGCTTACGGCCATTCTGACAGCCTCTCAAAGTCAGAGGTCCCACATTTACTTAGAAAAATCATGTCTTTGTCATCATAGTTCATTTCACAGAGAAAGGAGAGGAAAGACATGCCTATATGTGTGCTTTCAGTACCTTTTAAAAGAGAACAACAAGGGGACACTTATTTTCTAATGTGTCTGCTGGCCCAATAGGTGCATGGTAACGTGCTATATCTTGTATATGGGAAATGCAATAATAATGAAGGAAACTGAGTGGAGTTCTGGCTCTACTGATATCAAAGTTTAAAAACTCTTGTTGATTTTAACTAACCTGGATTTTGCTCCTAGTGTCCAGGTTGATTTATTCAGATTTTTCAAATGTTTTTGAATCACTGACTGTGAGGTGTTTCTGACTCTCCTGTACTCCCAAGCAAGAGAGATTTCTTTTCTTTTGAGGATGAAGAATCCCCAAGACTGAGCTGTGGTGCATCTGCCCCAAAAAATCTGACCAGTTTGGATTCCCACAGGCCCACATTCTTCCATCCTTACTCCACTTGTAAGAAAGTTGATTCCCTGCCTAACTGATATGAGAATTTGCAACCTAGAGGGAAACAAGCAAGCCTTTTTTTGTCTTTTCTTAGCTTGGGAGCAAACAAATGCCATGTCTGGCACTATCTGTAGCTGAGGATATCTCTAAGCAGCCTCTGTACCAGCTACAGTGCTTTTGGATATGGGATAGAGACCGATTAAAAAGAATGACACAAAGAAAAATATTTTCTAATTGGGCTGTGAGCAACATTTTTTTCCTGCTCCACTGAGCTTTCTGTGACAGCTGCATATCATGTGGAATGTCCACTAGATCCGCTAGATTCCATAAACTATACTAGCTGTGCTTTTAGTGTCTAGCTTTAGGCTTAATAATTAAAGCAAGTTGAAGAATAAAGTAAGAAGTTTGACAAATGATTTTCAATTGTTAAAGTTTTTATTTTGCAAAGATTGATATTGAAGTTATTTCTTCTTTTGATGATTTTTTCCCACTATAATTTTTACCTACCTCTTCATCCAGATCATTTAATAAAGTTTCATTTGCAGGAATATATATAAATGCAGAACCTGAAAGAACACTTCAGTAAAAATATCAGTTTGTTTGTTCATTTATTTATTTTCCACAGCACAAGGGAAATGGACGCAGGCAAGCTTTTTAAAATTTTAAGAAGGTCTTGTCCCTCAGTTAAAATGTTCAACAATTTCCCCTTCATATGGTATAAGTAACTTCTGCAGCACTCTGCTCCCCTAGGCCTTACCTCCTTGCCTGCATGGGCAACAGGACTGCCCTTGGGGTGGATTAATTTGCTGGTGAGGATTAATCTTTGGGAAGGGAAACTGTCATAATTATTTGGTCTCTTCCCCTTCTGTTAAGGTCTCACCATCTGAGTGGTTGTCCCCTCTTCATCTTTTCTCTCCCATCTTACAATTATACTGGAAAGAGTCAAAGTTTCAAGAAAAAAAACAAGCAATGGTTTTGTTTTAATCAAGATTATGGCAAAATAATAAAGACGACAACATTCATGGTATTGGATGCCAGATGCGACCATTAGATTATCTAGTCCCATCCCCATGAAATTTCATCCAGTTTCCTCCCTGTTGGGCAGAATTACGTGTTTGGTAAGGCCTACATTCTGAAATGCTTTCATCTGAAGAGATTAAGAAACAGAGACTCACCACCTGTACTGGTCTTTTGTTTTAGTAGTTAATCACCTTTCCTGTTAAAATTTTCAATTTGAATTTGTCTGGCTGCATCTTGCAGCTGTTGGTTCTTGTTATGCTTTTCTGCTAGATTAAACAAGCCTTTAACACACTCTGTGTTTCCCCCCACATAAGTATATCACAGGATGGGCTGACTGAAGCAGCTACCATCGAACTATTCTATTTGTCTATATATCTGTAAATAGTATCTGTCTACAGATGAATTAGAAGTCAGAACAACAAATGATAAAACCACATATTCTATCTGATCATCGATTGCAGCACACGTTGAGTCAGTCTGAGCCAATATCAATAGTAAGCTCATTACCTCACAATATAACATGTTACTTTTTCTGTCTTGTCAGTAACTTGATCATTAAGGTTCCCAGGTTCTATAGATATGTAGTCAATTTTCTCCTGTAACATATTGTTTGCATTTGTCTTTGTGAACTAGTGAACTCTGGATATGTTCAAACTAGATTAAAGCTAATAAGTGTATGAGATGATACTATGTGATCTAGTTTGCCTCTTTTAAATAAAATTGTTGAGATTTAAAAATGTGTGTTCAAAAGCCTATTTAAAGTCAGAAATGAGGAATTATAGCCTTTAAGAAGTACCACCTTGACATTTAGTTGGGCCTTAAGCTGGTCACTCCGCTGCAAAGGCAGTGCTGTGTGCCTAATTAAATGCAGGTTCATAATGGACAACACAGCATTTTGAAGGTGCTATTAGGGAAATGATGTTGCAGCCCCAAATAACTGCAATTTTGCTCATTTAATTTCAGGTATACACTTTCATCCATTATACTAGATGCTATTTGAGAAACATCAGACATGTGAGTGCTACTTGAATTTACTGATTGCAGTATATATCATTTCACTTCTGAGCAAGAACGGCCAGATCTGATAACAGATGAATAGGAAAAGAACAGTACTGAACAGATCTGACAAACTTTTTATAAGGAGGACAGTCAAGGACGCGATCAGTGCTACAGAAAGTAGTTGACATGGGGAAATAGTTCCTTCCCCAAACTTCTCTTACCATACCCCTTTTGGCTTGTGACTAGGATGGACTATGATGAAGAGAGGGAAGAAGCTGCTGAGTGGGACATCTCCACTGCTTTCTTTAAATTGTCTTTTGGTCAAAGTCAAATATCAAGATTTTGGCTAGAGCTTTGTTAAACCCCTTTGTCAGGACAGCTTTTATTAGTGATAGAAAATTTCATAGTTTCATAGATGTTAGGAGCTGGAAGGGACCTTCTTACAGAGCATTGGGTCTAGGCCCCCTGCACTTGTGCAGGAAAGACTGCTGGGGTTGTTCCTTTTCCTTTTTGCTGTCTTTGCCTAATAATTTGGTGGTCTCATCTTGGTGCTTACTAGAAGTAGCCAGGTTTGGCACTAAGGCCCCCTCTACATATGCAGGTAAAGGCACAGTTAGATCTAATGCATAATCCACACAATTGCTCCTCCTACCATGCATGCAAGACAGGAGGTGCAATTGTGGGATTGTGCAGTAGATCTGCTCACACCTTAATGCTGGTGCAGGGAGAGCCCAATCCTGGGCTCCCCCTGCATCAGCAAGAAGCAGACTTCCATGGCTGGGAGCCCACTTTGGTGAGGGGGCTCCCACCACGGGGGGCCATGCACAGCTGGAACCAAGAGTTATGGCTGTGCCACATAGGCAGCAGGACTGAGAAACTCATCAGGTGCGGGATTCTCAGTTCTGGCAGCACATGTGGGCCCAGGCTTTTCACGCACCCCCAAGCTTTGGGGATCATGGCAGCCGCTATCCCACAGGCCTAGTGCATTTACTCCTAAGCCTTGAGAATTGGAGCTGCTGGAATCTCCTAGCCCGGGGTGGTGGGGGGGGGTGCACACACTCCTGAGCCATGGGGGTCACAGCTGCCATGATCCCTCCAACCCAGGGCGTTCACACTGGGCATGGTGTACCCCTGTGGCTGGGAACCCTGTCAGCAGAAGACCTTGCTACATGTGCAAATTAAAGCTCCATAGCAAGCAGCTATAAAGTTAGTACACATTTTTGAGGTCTGTTATAGCTTGTTAGAGATTTTTGTTGTGTGGTAGTTACTTTGCACATGTAGCTGATCTTAAGGCAATTGTGTAATTAACCAGTTAATTGCGCAATACCCGTAACGTGCAGAGGGTCCTACCTAACACTTTGCTAGCAGTCCCACCCAGACAGACAGACAGCTGAGAACCAAATGGCCATAGAAACAGAATGGGAACAGGGTCTGACTTGCCCTCTCACCTTTTAGAGATGGTCATCGCCGGGCAAAGTTGATATTTATTGATGTGATAGTAGAGCAGCCTTTCCTGTACATGCTCTGTGGATAAACAGAGCAACTGCCTCTCTATGGTTCTCAGCAAAATGCTTTCCATGATTGTTCAAGTCACAGAATGAAAAACCAGCATGAACCCTTTTCTCTTTTCAGAATTGTTATTATGATTATGAATAATTTATGAATAGGTTTTTCCAAAATAGCCAAGTATGTATATATATTTCTTCTCTCTCTCTCTCTAATTTTGGCCCATTATAGCTTCTGATGACATGGTAATGACTATGGTGATCATGTGTTTTAGTTTTCATGGATATTTTTATTGAGGATTATAAAACATGGCAATTATAGTGGGCGTGCTATTGCTGGATTGCATACTCCTTTATGAAGCAATTACTTATAACTAATGGTATAATAGATGTATGTGGTTAGTAACAATGGGTTAGCATAACTCATTATTTGTTGTGAAGAGCTGCAAATCTCTTGTACATTTAATCAAGTATAAACACTAATTAGAATTTGGAATGCAAATAGTGGCAGTAATGAGGGTTGTTAGTCCTCGAAGCCCAAGTCCAAATAATCGCAGTGTTGGGGACTTGCAAATTCTCTACTAGGTAATGGTTTACTGCACGATCCCCCCTAGTGTCTGAAAATTACATAGAAGAACCACAGACTCACTGGTATTTTTTGAAACAACTGGTCTATATTTTTAAACAGGTAAGGCAAACAATAAGATAATGAAACATATATACAGTAGCAGGTATCAATACAACAACGTGAGGCGTCACCAACAGAAACAACATACAGAGAGCAAAGTCAGCTCAGTGAGGCTCCAGCTACAGTTCCCTTCAGGAAACCAAGTGCTCTGTATATCAAGGGGGTGGGTTATACTTCACCCTTGGATGCGGTGATGGGACTTGGTGGACACCCAGGCTCATGTTCCATCAACCACTGATGTTCCCTCCTCAAAGCAGCGCTAAGGAGTATTCCCTCCTTGGAGTAGCGCTAAATCAACCGCAACACCAATCACCTCACGATAATAACCAACAGTCAAAACCCACCACATAGATCAAACAATTCTCTCTCAAATTCCCTCACATATACACCAACTCAACTCATCCAATGACCCACACTTGCACCTGCATAAGCTCATCACAATCACGCCCCACAGACACACACAAGACCACTCAGTCCCCGTGTTATAGGTGCAAGCTAGTTTTATTCTTAGGGGTCAGACCACTTCTGCCAATCACTCAAGTGTCCAATCAGCTGTCCAGGAGCAGTGTCAGCCATACATCAATCATTCCTTTAACCAGTTGGCTGTTAAATCACCTCTGAAGGTGAACAACTCACCTTTGTTACAACTCGTGCCACTGCTTTGATCTCTACTGTGCTTGCTCCACTCAGCAAAAGTAGGTCACAACATCAGAGTCAAGAGTTCATTGGGTCTAGAGCTACCCCTCCCCCCCCCGACTCCTAGTCAGAGCAAACATCATGTCTATAAGCAGGCTCTTGATCACAAATTTCAGTGGGGGAAGTTAAGGTCAGAAACTGGGGCCAACACTTGTAATGCAGAGTTTAATTAGGCTATACTGTTTTGGAACCTGACACTTTGCTCCTGTCTTGTTTTGAATTGAATTATGATATGGCAACTCTTCCCATCACTTTTTTTCAACTGTCATTGGAAGCAATCAAAATAACCTGATGCACTGGTGGAATATGGCTACTGATGAGATCACCCTTCAGGCTTTAGATAATTTTTCAGCTGAAATAAGGGTGTGAGATATATAGCAATGAGGGTTAGGTATGGGTCAGATACACAATCACTCAGCTGGCTCTATGAGTTTGTGAGAAAAGATGGCTGTAGGGGAAAAGAAAGCAGAGACAGAATAACTACTATGCATTTCTAGTGTTGCTTTTTGCCCAAAAGGTAACCCTATGTAGCTCCTTCATTCAGTTACCTTTGATAAGCCCTTGCCTGGGGAAAGGATTGGTAAGGAACAAGACCATTAAAATTCAGGAGCTGGAGTAAAGAGTAGAAATATTGTATAGGAATTCTATTGGTTGTCATTAATGAAACAAATTTACTGATTAGCAGATCCTAAAATTAGAATACAAAATGCATAACGTAGAGCCATTAACACAGAGCCATTGACACAGCTGTGCTACTCACTTTTTTTATACCAGTATAACTCTTGCTCATTTCATTGAACTTTTGCTGATATAAACTGGAATAATACCATTTGTTACAAGTGAAGAGTGACTACTTCTCAACCTTTAAATTGATAAGTTTGATACCACCTCAGTGCAGCAGGTTAATCCAACTTGTCTAGACCAGTATCTTCTAGCCCTACATTTCTTTCTCTCCCTTTTTTTTCTTTTGCTCATATTTAATGAATCAAGAGCTCTTACATCTTTTGTGAGCTTCAATTAGTCCTTTTACCTGACAGCATTTTGACAACTATTTTCCTGTAATTATGGGGGGAGAAGGGGATAGCTGTTTTCTCTAAGTTCAAGTCTGAATTGTTTTCTTTACATCAGCATGGACTAGTGCTAGGAAATGTTCACTAGTCTTGGAAGCATATATTCTGTCATTGGCACTAGCGCAAGCAGTTCACATAATATTGGACCATAAAGATTTCCATGTTTTGAATACCACCTTCATTTCTGTCTCTGCTTCACTTGATGATACACAGGGAAATGCTATCTTGGCTGATAGCTCAAAAAATGCACTCTGCCTCTTGAATGCCATTAAGCCCCGACTTCCAGTGATGCACTTTAGCTCTCTTGGATCAATGCAAGTGGTCTGTCAACCTAGCTATTTCTGGTTTAGGACCTGAATGTAGGAAGTGCCGTGTTTAATTAACAGTATCTAATTTTCTCTAGCATTCTTATTTACTTCACTATCTTTACTTGAGATGTCTGTCCATAATCTTGTGGAGTCTAGGTCTACAACATATGTTTGAGCCTGAAGATAGTGCATGGGAAGGTATCTAATATACAAAACAGCACATGAAAATTTGCATATAATTGCAGAAGGTCTCACAGCCTGATGGGAGTATTGTGATGAGGGTCATCTGGGGATATAACAACCTCACTATTTAGAAATTAAGCCTTTTTAAGATTTCAGAGTTGAGTAGGTTTAGTGAACCAATCTGTGTTAACTTGTCTCTGTGACAATAGTATTAGCTTAGTGTGCAAAATCATTTAATTTTATAGTGCATAAAGACTTGCTTAAGTCCCAGCTGTGTCAAATTGGTTCTATCTGTTTTAACATTAATAGCAGAAAGGTATATGAAGTAAAGGGATACATTGTGTTCATTTGGAAACATGCTGTTAATAAGGGTATAACTAGTCAAGCTGAGAATTCATCTGCTCAGACACCCGCATACATTCAAGGACACATACAGTGCAACCTACTGATGGAGTAACATGCCTAAAAATGTGATTAAGTCCAGTGAATACCATGTGCCTCCTACCTCTGGGTGGGCAGGGGACACACAGCCAGCTGCAGCCCCTGAGGCAAAGGCAGCAGAGCACATAGACCCAGCCTGCAGTGGGCAGCCCGCCTCCACTCCGTGCATGAATCTGTGGGGGCACATGCCCCTCATCCCTTCCCAGTGGTGGGTGCAGTGGTGGGGAACCACTCCCCTGGACAAGCCACCCGTGGATTTGTCCCACAACTCACCAGGGCCCCATTCACCCCAGCCCCTGCCCCACTCCCTCCCTTACCATGGGGGGGAGGGGGTCTCGATCTGCCCCCCACCCTGTTCTTTCCCCTCCACAGACTTACCTGCTGGATGCTGCTCTACGTATTGCCGGGTTGCATTCCTGTAGGGTTACCATATTTCCAGTTTCAAAAAAGAGGTCACCTGTGGGGAGGGGGGTATTATGATTGTGGGGCAGGGGGCAGTGATATGCCCATGCCCATGCCCTGCCCCTGCCGCTCACTCTCAAGCCACAGCCCCTCCAGCTCTGCTGCTGCCCTTCATTCTTGACCCACAGTACCCTGCATCCTGCCAGGGCATATGGGGGTCCCCCCTTCCTGGGCTCCAAAACCCCCACACACACACCCACAGCCTCCCACACCTTCACAATTCCTACCCCACTCATGCCCACCCCCAACCATACAAATTACCTACATAATTTCAAGTTTTTAGCTGTGTGATTAAAATTGCAATTGCACAATTAAAAAAAATTGTCTCAATTAATCATGATCAAATTTTTTAATCATTTGACAGCCTTAATTAGGATGCAGTAAATTAATTAAACTGTGCCTTGGGATAATACTATCCAGGACAAGTATTACCCCACAGCGAAGTAATTTATGCTGCCACCATATACTTGTAGATAATGACCAGGGCTGGTTGGGGCATGAGGATGCTATAGTGTCCTCATTGGCTGCCTGTCAGCGAGCCCCACACTGTAGCACTCTTTTGCCCCAGCCAGCCCCTCTGCTGCCTGACACTGCCACCCAGAGCCTGGAGCTGGGAGCAGCTGACTCCAGCTCAAACTGTGCCAGAGTTTATTGTGTTGGCATAATTGCATGTGTAGGTGCACCCACTGGGTACATTCTATATTAAGCCTGGAACTTCTGTTTGAGCTATAACTTTTAGAAAGACACTTAAACTTGATTTAAAGACTTCATATTATGAACCCACTGCATTTCTTAGCTCTCCACTTGAATTGTTCCATTAATTACTTTCCCTCATTTGTACTTTTTTTTCTAATGTGAATTTGTCTGACTTCAGTTTCCAATAATACCTAGCCAGGAATCAACAGTCTTTCTGTTTTCCTTTCACATTTTCATTCCTAATGAATTCTTCCCTGACCTATGAGCAAGATCACTATTTACCCAATAGAAGACACTCTTCCCCACTGCTAAAAGTAAAGTGATGCTCGTTATGCTCCTTTTCTATTTAAAATGTGTTTGCTTCTATTATTTACATTACTTATAAGTATGACCTGTTAATTTGTAGTTTTATCCTGTTTAATGGTTGAACAATAACTAAACCAAAAATTAGTCACTTAAGGAATTAATAATTTCTGAAAATCAATACAGTTGAGAATTGCCTGACCTGTTTGTGGGAATTTGCCAAAAAGCAAAATAAGCTAGTTCCATTATGGACATTGTGAGCTACTCACTTAGCTCTAATAAACAATCTCCAAACTTCTTCTACATCTGGGTCCTGATCCTACAAATGCTCAAGTGTATGCTGTTGGTGAAATTAATAGAATTAATTGTTAAGTAAAATGAAGGCATAAATATTTGCAGCACAGCCTTTACACTTGAAATAAAATAGTGCAGAAATGTTGGGGTGTGTTTGTGCAAATTCTAAGGCTCATAGATTGTGCTACAATTATAAATAGAAATGTTTTTGCTGTAACTTTACAAAAAAGCACTAGATGGCAGCAATGACTAAGTAAAAAGGGCTATATAGACTAGCTAGACAAGCTGGCTGATGGCAATATCCTGAGGGACAGTCAGCACCAGTTTGTTGTGGGTAGGTCTTGCCTACCAACCTCGTCTCCTTCTATGACCAGGTGACATATCACTTGGACAAGGGAGAAGAGATTGACATCATATATCTGGACTTTTAAAAAGCCTTTGATCTGGGGTCCCATGATCTCCTCATGGAAAAATTGGCCACATGTGGCCTTGCCTACATCACAGTTCAATGTCTGGGGAATTGGCTCCAAGGTCAGACCCAGACAGTGGTAGTCAATGGAAGTAAATTATCATGGCACTCTGTGACCAGTGGTTTCCCCCAAGGCTCTGTCCATGGACCTGCACTCTTCAATGTCTTTATTAATGATGAGGACACTGGTGTCAGAAGTGGACTAGGCAAGTTCACCGATGACACCCAGTTTTGGGGGAGAGCGTCCACACCTGAGCATAGGCTGGTGATCCAGGCCGTCCTTGATAGGCTTAGAAGGTGGGCAGATAAAAAACTGATGACATTAAATATGGATAAATGAAAGGTATTCCACCTCAAGGAAAACAAACCCACAGCACGCTTACAGGCTCAGCAGTGCTACGCTCACTAACACCATGGCCTTAAGGGACTTGGGGTTCATGACTGACCACAAGATGAACATGAGCTACCAATGCGATGTCACAGCTGGTAAAGCAAAGAAAACTCTGGCTTGCATCCATAGATGCTTCTCAAGCAAATCTCAGGATGTCATCCTCCCGCTGTACTCCGCTTTGGTGAGACTTCAGCTGGAAGTATTGCATCCAATTTTGGACTCCACAATTCAAGCAGGATGTGGAGAAGCTTGAGAGAGTCCAGAGGAGAGTTGCACACATGATCAGAGGTCTCGAGAACAGGCCTTATGATGACAGGCTGAGAGCCATGGGACTCTTCAGCCTGGAAAAGCGCAGGCTCATGGGTGTCCTGGTGGCAGCCTATAAGTATATAAGGGGTGTGCATCAGGCTCTGGAGGAATGCCTGTTCACCAGAGAACCCCGAGGGATGACAAGGTCCAATAGTCATAAACTCCTCCAAGACCATTTTAGGCTGGACATAAGGAAAAACTTCTTTACTGTCTGACCCCGCTGTCACAGGCCAGCCGGGCACTGTGAGTCTATCAATTTAGTTGCACGCTGATTGGGTGCTGCAACTGTATCAGCCACTGGGCTGTTTGGTTCGGGATCGAGGAGACATAGTTGGGAGTGAAGCAAAGACAAGTTTCACTTATAACAGTAAAGATAAATTTTATTTATAGCAGCAAAATAGTAACAAAAATATGTTTAAGCAGCAAAATATGGTTTACACGTATAACGGTTAATAAAAAGGTTAAGCTAATAAACAGACAATATAACAATAAAAGTTAAAAATTGGCAGTGATAATAAAAACAGACAGACAAATTGACAAAGAGTTCCCACTTGGTTGGCAACTTATCCCTCTAGTCCCTCAGTGCCAGGTACACATCAAGCTGATCCAGCAAAGTCAGGTGTCCCCGATCCACGCTGTTGGGGGGAGCACTGGGGAAGATCCCTCAGTCAGGATCTGGTCCTTTCTCACAGTGGGAGTCTGGAGTCCGGGCTTGGAACAGCAATGACCATTCTGTTCCGTCCTTCCTACTGGTCACCTGATGTGCATGTTCCTTTATATCCTGTCCTATGCTAATCTGTTGGCTTTAAAGCCACTCACAATCTTACCCTACAGCTGTTACCCCATGGGGTTAAAAGGTGTTAGAAATGATTATAATAGGCTACTGCCTAAACTTGGGTTTACCCAATAAGCAAATCACACCACATCACTTTGGGGTCTGAGATCAGCATTTTTCCCTGCCTAGGTTCAACCCATTTGGAATTTTTTGAAATGTGTTAATTATACCTTGTGGTCAGGTTTGTCAATTTTACTTTCCTTTAAGCAAAAATTGTTAGATCAGCTAAGTTTTCAGTTTTGTTTTCTAGTTCCACTTCTTAGGGCCCATGTTAGTCTTATGATTGGTACAGACAGTTAATTTTAACATTACGGTTATGCTTCTGACAGACAGGATACATCTGCAGGAAACAATCTTGCAAGCTTTGCCTTAGCCAATATTAACTATATGCCATTACCAGATACTTTCAAGAAGCAGATCTTTTTTTTTGCTATAAGTTGCTCATTAATGCCTTTGGTTCTAGCCATCACACCCCACAACGCCTGGAATAGACTTTCTCCAGAGGTGGTACAAGCACTTACTCTGGACTTTTTAAAGAAACATTTGGACGCTTATCTTGTTGGGATCCTTTGACCCTAGCTGATTTCCTGCCCCTGGGGCAGGGGGCTGGACTCGATGATCTTCCAAGGTCCGTTCCAGCCCTAACTTCTATGAAGTCTATGAAATATTTCAACAGTGCATCTACAGAATGTCTGAGGCCTTTATTTTCAAAATTACCTTTAGTGTAGAACCTAGAAACAAAACTGGACCACAGAGTTCAGAAGATATCCAGATCCAGGATTATATTTAGAACCACCTCTTGCTATTGAGAGTAACAACAACATAGTTTAATGTGAATGCTGCAGACTAAAAAGTTAATGCTTTTCTAATGTCAATAAAATAAAATAATTTGTATGATTTCCACAAGGCTTTGAGTGAAATTCAATTCAAACTTCAGTGTATTGCATGTAAAGGTGCATGGCAGGAAGTATAGGATAACCTGATCCTGCCTTAATAAATATTGCTTGTTGGCAGTGCCAAATGACTCCCCCCTACCTGAAAGTAGGCAAAATCCTTGAGGAATCCCATAGCTAAACATCATACTTGCATACTGGATATCACGCTTAATCTCCTCTCTCCTCTCCTCAGTTATGGCATTTCTCTGCCCATGCCCCAGACCTATTTTTACTCTGAACTCTTGAGTCTTCTGTTTTTCTACTTATATGACTTCCACATCCTCAGAGGACATCCCAAGAACTTAGGCATTGTCCAGGCACAGCTATGCCAACAAGGGGGTTCTGTCAGTTTATTTTATGGTGTTTTAATAGATAGTATAGCTACCCCAGTAGAAAAAAAGCCCTATTGGCCTATACTGTATTTTCACAAAGGGGCTCTATCTAACAGAATCATGCTATAACAGAAGAATAGAGGCAGATGAACTCTGGGGACCTACTTCTTTTTAGGTAGAAAAACATTATTATCCCCCTTTACAAATGGAGAATTGAGGAGAGGAAAGATGCATTTGCCCGAGTTCTCAAAAGGACTCTGGGGTGTAATCCTCAATCTGCTCCAGTCTCCTAGATCCAACTACACGCATTACCCTCAGGGTTGTCCATTAACTCTACTTTAGACAGAAGGTGAAAAGTTGTGCTTAAGAACACACGTGTGAGTATGAGGAAAGTGGAATGTCGCTTCTGAGGTGGAGGGGCGTGAAGGATGGGGGCTCCCTGAGAGCACATTTGGGATAGAGGAATGTGTTTAGAACTTTGAATATATTAAATCGATCAGTGGAGCAGAAGGAAGCACATCAAGACAGACTGAGTTTTTATTTGTAGTCTGGACACCAACCCATTCCATATCTTGGCCATTTGGAACCAACAATTTTGGTTCCCTTCCCCACAACCCAAACAAAATAAGGTTTGAGATTCTCCCAAAGAGATCTTTTCTTCTAGCTCTTGGAGAATACTTCTCTGATCTCTCCCTGTATCCTCTCCCATCCATTAAACTCCTCTATGTCCTGTGTATACAGTTCAAGTTATCAAAATTTGAAACTTGCCCAAAAGAGGAAGAATTGGTTTTACTGTGTCTACCAAATAGAGAATGAAATACATGTCAGATCACCGTGTTGAATAGGAAAAAGAAAATTACCAGTTAACTTTTATCCTTGGCAGTTTGTAAAGGCTTGCCATTTGGTTCCAAATTGAAAATATATTATTAAACTTCTGCTGATAAAACTTTGCCCATATCATTACATTTTTAATAGTAATTCCCTCCGTCTTTCTCCCCACACTCACCCCAACAACTTTCTTCAATGAGAAGGTATAGAATTTCTAGTACTCTTTCATAGATAATAGTAGGAAGTAAATTTTAAAAAGAAACCTATGAAAGGTCACAGGTCTTTTACTGAAAGACCAGAGGGGACAACCAACCATTAGTAACTAGTTGGAACCCTGAAGCTCTTCTCATAATTTAAAAGTTGTGTTTTTAATTGGCCTCAGAAAATTGTAAAGTCAGGTCACTGTGCCTGCCTGTTGTCTTAAATGATTAACTCTAATCAGAAAACTCTAGAGCAAAAAAAGACAGGAGATGGCCTAGTGGATATAAAATGAATAAAATTCAATGTTCTTAAGAGGAGAGACATAGCACAGCTCTGGATTTATGTAGAAGTGTTAAAATTAGCACATCTAAACCTTGGGCAAATTTGTGAGAACCAAATGATGTCAGTACAAAAGACCTGTGAAACTAATTTCCTCTTCATAGAAAAGGCAAAAGCAGAAGTTGTGAAAGAATGTGAATTGGAAGGAAAGGAGCCAGAAGTCATGATTGAAGAGCCACCAGATGTAACTGCAGTAAAGAAGTAATTTTGTATGTTTGTGAATTTGTAATCACATAGTGTTATTGGTATTAATTCAGGGAAACTAAGCTTCAAGAGTATCTGACATTACAACCAGTTGAGATAGCCCCACTGTACCATTGGTAAAGGAATCATGATCTGTCCATAAATTATCCTCAGGGTTCCCTAGGATAGGTGAACTCTCAGCTGGATATAACTAAGGTGAGATCTGGGTTTATGGCCCTGACCTGTTTCCTTACATGGAAAGAGAAACTGAGAACAGGGGAAGGGGAAGGGGGAGAGTGTAATGTAACAGTAGCTGAAGGGGCAATGGGCATTTTACCATTAGAGTAACACAAACAATTCCAACCCACGCATGCAGTTTTGAACATTATGATAAATAAACTATTCCTGTTCACCATTGGAAATTACAGTTAATTTTCCTCTGTTTTATTTATGGAGTCAATATTAGTATTTCCAGATTTCAATAGATTAACCAACTTGGACCAAATTTCTGCCTTGATATATCCACTGGTATCTATCTATCTATCTAGATTTATCTAACTATTTAAATTTAGATAGATCTGTCTATCAAGTTCTAGATATATAGATCAAGATAGGTGGATAGATAGATATCTATATATTGAAATATTAAAAACACAAAACTTAAAAAGGGATATCTATATATCTATCGATATATCTATCTATATATAGATACTTATCGCACTGGAGTTTATTGCTCCTGGGCATGCATTTACATGTGCATCTGGGATTGTAGCACATTGAGCTGGGTTGGAGCAGCCCTCCAACTATGCTGCTGATGAGTAAATTAGTTTACTTCAGCCTAATAGGGGTGCACATGTAGACAGACAACGTTTATTCCAGAGCTAAGTAGTCTACCACACAGTTAATGCTTCATGTAGATGCACACTCTGAATAGCAAATTATTCCACAAGCAGCCCTACTGAAGCCAGTTGATGATCAGCTGGTTGGAGCTTCAGTGCAGTCCTGAAAGCAGCCAACAATTAGCTGATTATCAGGCACCTGGCTTTCAACTTGCTGGTGCAGGGAGAGCCCAGGGTGATGATCCCAGGCTCCCCTGCACTAGCAAGTAAAGTATGATTGAGATTTGATCCCTAATCCCAAAACAGTGTGTCCTGCCATGCGTGTGTGGCATAGCAGGAAGCACCATTGTTGGGATCAGCTATCAGATCCTTTAAATTGGATATCAGATGTTTAAATGAACATGTCAGTGGCCTATGAAAGAGAAATGAGGTGAGTGGCCCACATAATAGCTGGGAAAAATTATGTTGGGGACTCAGCACAAAGTACATATAGAAGAAGTCTATTATAGGCTTATTAAGCCAAACACTTCTCTGTTGGCATTCCATAGTGTGATGAGCTGTGAGATGCATCGATATGTAAAGTCAGCAATACACTGTCTGCTGACTGGTAGTTCTGCAGAAGGTTCTGCTGACACTTCACTAAATGTTCAATCCGTGGTTTTGTTCAAAAACTGTTCTTTGCTTAAGCAAATTCAGAATCTGCAAAAGCAGCTCAACATTACACACTAAATCTCAGGGTATTGAATAACAAAATACCCCCTTTCCCCCTGTAGTTGTCTATCCCAAGCAGCAGCTGGTTGGGAGTCAGAAGTTGGGAGAATGTTCCATGTCTTTTTCCAGAGATCCCCCTGTGAGATGTGTGTGTGCTCCTGTGGGTTTACTCTGGAAAATATGAAAGCTGGAATCTCAAGCCTTTTTTTTTGTTGGTAATGTACAGTTTTACAACTGCTTTCCCTGCGTAATTCTCTAGGCTCATACTACGGGACCCATGAGATACTAGGATCACTTCTTGAAGGCTAAGATTTTTCTGAAGAATATCTTTCACATGCCCTCAGACGCTCATACCAGCCTTATTACAACACTAAGTCCTAGTTTAATGAAAATATAATATTGGGAGAGCATTGAAGAGACAAACTGAAAATAAAATTTCTTTAGTACAAGGAGCGCTGCTATTTGGTTAATTCCAGTCTGCTCCATGATCTATACCCAACTTCTCTACCTTTTTTGGTTGGGTTTTACATATTCCCTCACTATGCTTGCAGAGTTCACTACTCTAATCTCCCCAGGTTCTCTACCATTTTATCTTGCCTTCTATGTCTTTGCTATCTCTTGTCTTTCTGATATGTCCATGGTTTATCACTATAGGTAAAGAAACACCTGACAAAATACAGTCGAGGAAGTATTGCACCAAGGGCCTTGGTTGGTCAACGCATTTTCAGGAGCCATCAGGAGTTTTTGGCTAGGTTACAGCTAGCAGCAAGTGCTAGAGCACAAGAGTCATCTTCTAGTGACACAAGCAATTTAGTGTTCCTTGGAATACTGTTTGAGTCCCTGGCTAGAGTATGGACAATACAAACCTACCTTTTACTTGCAAATTAAAGCTCTGATCTTCAGCTTATTTTATGTGGGTGCCTGCCAATGCCTGGACAGGGCTTCACTAAAATAAAGTTGGAGGAGTAAGAGTTTAACAGGGTCTATATGAAAAATTAAAGATATGTTTGTTTGATCTGCCACTTGCCTATTACTTTTCTTGGGATCTGTCACTGCTATTTATGTAAAAGCATTCACCGTTGCATGCAGACACTTTATTCACATGCCATGTTCATAAGACTAGTTGTCCTTATTCTGAGCATTCCATAACCAAACTGAGCTGGAGGGTGGGAAGCTTTACATATCCCATTTTAAATTCTTTTGTTCTTTACTGAAGTATTACAGGAAGGAGAGGATCAAATATAGATAGATAGATAGATAGATAGAGGCAGAAATTTGGTCCAAGTTGGTTAATCCATTGAAATCTAGAAATACTGATATTGACTCCCTAAATAAAACAGAGGAAAATTAACTGTAACTTCCAAAAGTGAGCAGGAATAGTTTATTTATCATAAGGTTCAAAACTGCATATGTGGATTGGAATTATTTGTATTACTGTATTACTTCCTGGCAATAACCATGAGATTTCCCCACTTGAGGATCCATAATTTGAGCTGCTTGGATCCAAGTATTGTATTTAATTGGGTCAGAAGGATTAGTTTTCACTGGATTGTCTTCCTTTAAATGCATTTCAAATGAATGCATTTGATGATATGTTGCTGCTTAATGTCATGTCTTCAGAAAAGGAAATTAATCAGGTTTTTTTTAATAGCTATTATTATGCTCCCTGTGGCTTGTGTACATTTCCAGAGTCTAACTGAACTTCATGCGAAAGAGCTGAATTCAGCCAATGAACCTGCTTTGATGCCAACAAAATGACCTTAAGAAAAATGAAAGTGCAGTAAAGCAAGCCTTTGAGAGGGCATTTTCATAGCAACAAGGCTTCCTGCCAATTTTAGATAAGAAAGCTGACAAGATAGCTCTCTCCCCCTACTTCACTCCCCCCACCACCCCAAAGAAAGCAGACAGTAATTACCAACGCTGAACCTAGCAGCAGGAAGTAACGTTTCACAGCTTTTGAAAATGCAACTTGATTAGCCTTTCAATGTTAAAATTAAAGCTCCAAGATCCGATGGAAATCTGCCTGCTCAGCAAAATTCCAGTTTTTGTTTGCTATGAAAAATGGAAAAAAATCTTCTCGCTCTCCTCTTCCTGCCTAAGAACTCAATTAAAGACAATGAAGGAATTAAAAATAGAGAAAATGAGGACAGTTTGGGCCCTGTCCCTATAAAGTAGAGCAGCAGGAGATGTGAGAGAGGAAAAACATGTTTCTTAACATGCTTGAACAAAACCTGCTGTGGGCTCTGCCCCCAATAAATCAGTGAGACAGAAGTGAAACAATAGAAGTGTGCATGCAGCACTGTCTTCCTGATATGTAGGTTGTTGCATGTGACAATTAACTTGCTGGCACTCATCTACCTCTACAACAGGCTGAGTGTCTGAACCAACACCTACAGTCCCACTCAGATTTGCCTTGATCTCAACTAGTATCAGATCTCTGCTCTTCTTTACAGGCTGCACCTAGACATGACTGAATTTTGCTGTACATTTTTTACTACAGGCTATTTTGGTTTTTTGCTTTTTATCGTGGTCTTTCTTCAAACAGGAGCCTTGAAAATTTAAGATGGCCTGTCTCTACACTTCAGCTTCAGTGTTATATTGCTCTTCTAAGATTGCCTTTTGCTCTTCTAAAATGTGGGGTTATAAAATGTTGTGCCCCATTATATTTTCCAGTTCCATCTTTTGTTTGTGCCATGAGACTTACATTCTTCTACATGAGGTTAGGGTGTATGGTTATATCTGTCTCCAAGAGCTGGTGTTAGCCTTTGATGAGACCGAGTGGTGTGCCCGGGGAAATATGAGCTTTTTCTCATAAAAAAGTCCATACTGTTCTCACTCCATGAGTCTTTGTGCACAAAACAAGGTGCTGCAATCCCAATTTGTTTTTATTGGGCATATCTACATATACAAATGCTCTGGGGTAACTTACTCTAGAGTAAGCCCACCCCAGGCAGGAATCTACATATTCAGGGAAGCAGGAGCAGATTTGCTGTTCATGATGACGGTCTGCTTCTGCCCCTGCTGGCTCTGCTCCAGCCTCCTGCAGCAACCAGGGTGCTCTGGGCTCCGTCTGGGTGCTAGCCCAGGGGCTGGCAGGGAGCATGGGACCAGGAGACAGCTGTCTTCCAGCAGGGGTTGAGAGATTGCTCCCTGCTGCCAGGGTGGGTTATGCCCCTGGAGCCCAGATGGAGAAAATGTCCCCCTGCCCTGGCACCAGGGAGCTTCCAGCCTCTGCTCCACAATCATGGTGCGGGGGGCTGGGAGATGATTGTTCCCAGCCCCCACTCCACAACTGCAGAGCTGGGGCTGGGAGCTTCCTGCTGCTGGGGTAGGGGGACATTGTCTCCCAGAATCCCCCAGCTGCCAATCTGCAATCATGGAGCTGGGGCTAGGAGATAAAAATCTCCCAGTCCCCACTCTGTGATCACTGATCATGATCGCAGAGCGGGGGCTGGGATGTCCATGCTGCTGGGGCAGGGGGACAATGTTCCTGACTGGGTGACAGTGGCAGAGTCCACCCTGGCAGCAAGCAGATTCTGGTGGCAGGGAGCAATTTCCTGCCCTCTGTTGCCCGGCTGACCAAAAATACATTTGCTCCTTGTCAGCCGTCTACACATGCAGTAATTACTCCTGAGTAAATTTGCTACTTGTATGTCTGCACATGTAGATAGTGATACTTACTGCACAGTAATTTGCTCTAATGTTGAGTACAGCATCTCATGTAGACAGGGCCATCACTGGTGGGGGGGGCAGGGGGCAACCGCCCCAGGACCTGCACTTTGGGGAGCCCCATGGAGCAGGGCACAGCAGTGTGGAGCTAGGCAGAGCAACGGCTCCGCATCCAGAAACTCACTACCCCCCACCCCCACCGTGGCAGCAGCAGCTTCCTCAGATCCAGGATCGGAGCGAGGGTGGGGTCCCACATGGGCTGATTTGTCCTGGGCCCCGCACCTTGTTCGGGTCATCTCTGCATA
Source organism: Alligator sinensis (assembly GCF_000455745.1). Taxonomy (NCBI): domain Eukaryota; kingdom Metazoa; phylum Chordata; order Crocodylia; family Alligatoridae; genus Alligator; species Alligator sinensis. The sequence goes on from NW_005842534.1 coordinate 985,053, forward strand.
CAGCTGCATCCATTTTGGAGCAGTTTGCCAGAGGAACAGAATGCGAGTATCTACTCAGAAAGAATACACTTACAGTAGAAAGAGGCAGTTTATGCATCCTCCGTACCTGCACATCTGTGTAGAGGCTGCTTGTAATCTGTCCTGTATTACTTATTCCCATTCATAGTCTTAAATAATTCAATGGGACTGTCCATGTATATAGGGATTTCCAGGATTCTCTACAGTAATCACTCAGACAAGAGGTGTCCTTGACTGTCTATGTTTTAACTGAATGACATTTCACAACGTTATCCTCTGCATAACATAACATAGCATAATAATTGGTTCTACTTGTCCCATGCTGGAGCTTGTTAAAAGTACAATTTCCTACAATAAATACCATGGGTGCATCCAGACGAGCGTGCATGTGTGGTATGTGGCACTGCAGACTTGTCTTTGGTGCTGCACACACTGTACATGTAGGCATTCGCCACACTGCTAATTTGCAATGTGTTTTTTTTTATTTTGACACCAGGAGATCCCAGTATAAAAAAAAAACCATGCTAGAAAGAACTTGGGTGGCACATGCAGTGGCAGTGTGCACTGCCCAAAACTGGAGCCTGGCCAGCCAGAGCCACACTCTGGCTACCAGCCAGGCTCTGCACTCGGATTGCCCTGGGAAGCACCCAGAACCCCAGGTAAGGCTGCTGGGGCCAGCCCAGCCACCCTTGCCCTACCCAGGATAACTTGCTGCACACCAGAGCATATGTGCATGGGCATTCCCCAGGGACACGTAGCAGCAGCACAGTTATGCCGCTGCTATTTGTCCCCAGGGAAAAGCATGTACGTGCTCGTCTGGACGTGCTCCATGGTTGCAAAAGGAACCTGACCTTAAGGATGATGACCACTAGAGGATGCCCTCTTTCCTACTTTTTTAGTGTTTTGATTGTTAATTTAGGCAAGTGATTCTCAACCATGGGACTGGGGCACCCTGGGGTGCTATGAGGGCCCTGGAAGGGAAGTTTGAGGAGATAAGCAGGTAAGGACAGGCTCAGGTTCCAGGTGTAAGAAAAACAGATAATGGAAGACTTAGGTTCAGGCTCTCCTTGCCTGGCCCTTCTGCAAGGAGGTAAGCATTGTAAACATATGAATTTGTTTTGGAAATGGGGTGCCATTGAATTCACAAAATTTATGGGGGGGTGTTGAGTCTAAAAAGGTAAAGAAGCACTGACCTAGCCACCTGATTCCCTTGACATAATTTTTTTATATTAGGTCTTTTATTTTTCATTAACATCTGTACTTTCCTCAAAACCAGAAAAAAATTGTACCCCAAGTGGCACCTTGTCATGCTCAGTGATATTAGCTTGTTTTCCCCAAATGCATAGCTGAAGAGATCAGCTTTGTAGAAGGTTAGTAGATATGGGGTATTTTGGATTGAAAAGGGCATGCCTGCAGTTCTCTCCCTGTTAAATGGCAACTCTTTGTCAGCAGCATGGCTTAGGGAAAG
>NW_005842534.1:986631-992784 GCF_000455745.1 Alligator sinensis
GAAAGAGGTTGTTTCTCAGATAAGCAGACTTCAAGTTAAGTCAAAACCAACTTTCACCCAAAACCCAAACCTGAGAGTCAGTTCAGGGTGGAGTTGCAAGTTGCTGTAAAAATAGGCTGTTTCATTGTGCACCAGCTAAGTTCATGGGTTGAGCACTTTGTAACAGTCTACTCTGGAGCTGTCAAAGTCCTCCTCCAAAAGAATCAGTCATAATTTCCAGGTTGTACATGGAGAGAAAGTCTTGCCTCAGCACTATGATTATATCACTGTCTGAAAGCAGCTGAGTGTCCAGCACTGTTGCCCATGTTGTAATTTTTACAAATGAGGGGCATGTACCTGTAATTATACTGAAATACAATCCTCCCTATCTTCCAAATGCTTTCCTTCACCTACAAAACTCTAGAAGTCTTGGTTCAGAGATGATACCTTTTACTAGGCCAACTAAAGAATCGCAAGAAAATATTTTTTGTTGGTGATTTCTTAGTTGGTCTAATAAAAGGTATTATTTCTGAACCAAGGTTTAGAGTTTCACATGTCTTTTTGTCTCAGACCAACATGGCTACCAAATATTTCCTGACCTATCGTTCTCTTTGCCACTTAAGGGCATACGTACAACAAACATCTGGACCTCATTCTTAGTCCAGATTCTACCAAGCAGGCAAGTTACAATATACTCACCCCTTACTACTATTGTGGGGAGTTGGTCTTGAAAATACAGTGAGTGTCTGGGCAAGATCCAGCCTGAAATCCTGGCATCACACAGATCAAAAACAAAGATTCTTTTGACTTCAATAGGATCAGGATTTCATCTCTAGATGTGATTCCTTATCTTATATCCATGATCAGAATGAAGAGGCAATGAAAAGCTATCCACTAATATTGTCATTAGTTTCCAAAGTGGGGAAATAATTCCATGTTTTTTCCCCTTTCTGGGCAGCTGATTCTGTATTTCAGTTCACTTGTACTATGTACTCAATTTCTAAAACAACTTTCCAGATAGTATTAGCTGTACATTATTTCTATATTTGGCTAGAGGACACTTCTCTGTGAGTGTTTGGAATGACAGCAGAAAATTATAAATGTTGAACTATATAGAAATGTCTTGCTTATTGCACATGGAATACAGATATAAGAAAACAAATATTTCAGGTGAGACGAGGCATTTTAAATACCCTACCTTTTTATATTGTTGTGTATACAAAAATGAACCCTTAAGTGAGAAACATGAAATACAGTTGTCTTGTTCCAAATCTTCACTCTTTCATAGACACAAATATGCACACACGGAGCACTTGGAAGTCACTCATACATGCCTCAGATACCCCAAACTTTCAGCAACTTCAGAAAGAGTTTGAGTGCACAAACATGCAGTATCCAACTCCCCGCACTCCCCCCCCCCCCCAAAAAAAAAAAAAAAAACCAAAAAACAAAAACAAAACACCAAATAAACAACTGTCTGCTTTCTGGTCTCCCAAAACCACCTCACCCCTCAATTTGCATGCAGGGTAGATGCTTAGATCATCCTTGCCCATTCTTCTGCCTGTGTTGCACCCCATTTTGAATATATCCTCCAGTACTTCTTACAACATCCATTTTAAAACTTCTTGTCCTCCCCTTTAATACCCTTGATTACTGGTTAATCCATGCTGCAAGTCCCTTATTGTTCTCTCAACTTTGTCTCTCATTCTATGGTATCCTTGTCCTTTTGCTTTGCCTCCGATGACAATCTTGAAAGTTCATTTGCTCACTTCTCTCATATTTTATGCATTTCACCTTGTTCAAGGACTAACCTTCATCCACCACATCCTTCTGTTCTTTAAGACCTATTTCTCATGTGATGACTACAAGGAATCAATAAAAGGGGGAGAGCTGATATTACTGATTTCCTCTACCTGTAAATAAAAATTCAAATTTGGAAGCATTACTCTGTGCATTGAGACAAATGTGTGTAACATGCCTTCTCCATGGCACCTTATGTTGTGTGTTGTAATAACTTTTGGTGTCTTATTTCAGTATCTATTCTAAGCTCTTGGTGCCAGGGTTTGTACATACTTGTATAAAATCAGGATAATGGGGTCTTAAACCTATTAGGATCTTTCAAGTCCTGTAATATAAACAATACATAACATGATCAAAGAAAAGAAGATAAAGGGAGCTTCCCCATATTTCACAGTAAAATGGCACCTTTGTATTCTTACTTGGCACTGCTGTTTCTCTTACAGTAGTGATGTACTGACTAGTGAAGTGTTTCTCACATTCTAGATTTTCTTGTACACTGACATATAAAAACATGACCATGAAGGACTTGAAACAACTACCTTCCCAAACAAAATACACATTTCTATGTTTACTACTATAGCTATACACTTGGGTATGAGTTTTGAATTTTGATCCTGGCTTGGTCTTCTTAGGACAATTGTCCTATAAAATGGTAATTGTTCTTAATACAAGTCTTGAATTCAAATTCCCTACTGGTTTGCAACTTGTGTAGTTATTTGCACTTCTGCTCTGTGCAACTAGGCGTAAAATGAAACCTTTTTTATTTTGTAGCAAATTACACACACTTTGAACAGGTGTAAATGACTAACATGAAGTGCGTGGCAGTAGAGAATTGAGTCCTCTCTATTACAGCAAAAAAAAATGTCTGCTAATTTTTCTATGAAATAAAAGTCTTACACATATGCTAAGTCCATTTTTATCTGTCTTTATAAAAGAATGTATATACCTCTTTACAAGGCACTAACCAAAAATGAGTTGGGGTCTAGCACTAATTTCTACAGCAATAACTTCAGCCTTATGCTGTTGTCTTTTTTTCATAAATTTAATTTTTTTGAAACCACAAAGTAGAATACAGAAGCTTCAAAATAAATCTTTCCACTAAAATAGTAACAATTCATTACAAGTTCTGTTAGTCAGACAAAGTTCTCATCGTGTTATTTTTCCCTCTTGGAAATAATTGACCTTAATTACCACAGGTGTAGGCTCAATCTGACTCATGCCAACACATGAAGGAATTTTATGTTTTGTTTTTTAATTTATACAGTTCTCTGCAAGCTTCCTAGGGCATTACATTGTGTTCAGTAAATCAATAAGGTAAACAGTGGTGCAGTGGTGCTAATTACTAATCAAATGTTAGGTGACAACAGTAAACGCAACTTCTATCTAACACTGAACAAAGAATTCTATTGGAATAAGAAACATGTTATCCTTCAAACCACTCTGTAATTTTTTCTCTGCATTACAATAAAGCTTTGCCTATTTACCTCCTTTTTTTTGTAAGGAAACATTAGATGCATCCTCACCCTTAAATCCACAGAAATGAATTTAAGTCTAATAAAATACTAATGTACACTGATTTGGAATTCATCCATTATACCAAAAAAGCATAACCGTGCCTGGGTTTCTGTACAGACAACTTTTGGGGGTATGCATTATAGCTATACATGAGTTACAGACAAGGCAAATTGTACTAGGAATCCATATGTTCTAAATACTATATTTAATAGGTAATATTGTATGTAACACACACACATATAACAACTTAGACTTTATCAGTTAGATTTGAACAATATTTTTGTTAGTGTTACATAAGTACATAAGAAGTGCCATACTGGGTCAGATCAGTGGTCCATCTATCCCAGTACTCTGTCTAACAGTGGCAAAAGTGGATTCTAGAGGGAGAACCTTGAACTAGATATATCTCGAGTGGTCTGTTCCTATTCAGTACCCTCCCTAGCATCCACCTATCCTTTGTTAGGGAATGCCAGAGGAAACTTTTCCAAACATTTCATTGGAGTGATGTAGCCGTGATGATTCAAGAATTGGGCAAGAGGCAAGGATTTCTTAGAGTGATATCTTTTAACCAGCATGCAGAACCATGTTGTCTGGCCTGCAGGGCTTCCCATGGATCAGAAAATTTTGTAGTAAAGAGTCAGGGCAGTGTTAATTGCCATCTCCTCTGCCACCAAAGTTCTGGACCCAGAATGAGCCCCACAAGTGGATAGCATGGCTCTGCATGCTAGCTCTGGTCCATGGGGTTGAGCACTCCTGGGATAAAATAATTCAGTAATACTGTATCCATGCACTCAACATATGTAATCCAAGATAGGTGACACCTGGTTAGATGGCAGCACTACAGAAAAGGATCTAGGAGTCTTGGTGGATCACAGACTTGATAAGACTCTCCAGTGTGATCCAGGTTCTCAGATAGGGGCAGCTTGGGGCCTGATCTGGGCAGGTGCAGGACCCAACCCTGTATGCCAGCCTACAAACCACCCCACCCCACAGAGCCCAAATTTAGTTTATCCAGGTGCTTAGCAACCACATTCTAACTTGTGATATCACATGATGTGCACAATTGTAGCATCAGAGAGGGACATAGCATTGTCATAACCTTTCCCTTACCTCTATTGCTTTTGTGACTGATTATAACATAACATGTCCCTTGCACTAAACAAAAAGAGCAATGTAGGGGAGCATAACCCATAACAGGTGCCATGAAATGAATGACAGAAATGCAAGGACTATATATCTGTCCCCTGACATGAATAGAGCAGATCTGCAACTAGTGAAAATCTACTATATCAGTTTACACCAGCTGCGGACCTGACTCTTTATTGGCATAGGAATGTAACATCATTTTACCATAAACAAAACACCTTTCTTTGCTTAGCTGTTTGGAAGTTCTGTTATAGAGCTTTATTTTAAAAAATCCTGCCATTTTCCAAGTATCATTCTATATTCACATTAGATTTATTTATTTATTTTGCTTTGGTCTGGCTTTTCTAACATATTTCTTCCATTTGGCAACCTATAGAGGGACCTTCCTGATGCTTGAACAAGAAGAATGCATTGGGATGTACTTTTTGGTACTCAGACCACACTACTTTTTCACTGTTTCTGCTGATGAAGCAAAGTAGGGAGGGCAAATCCTCTTAGAATTTGGAGAGAGACCATGTATCACTGACTGCTCTGAGCACTTCATTCTCATTCATCTGTTCCTTTGGCTTCTGTACTTGGAGCAGGTTGAATTTCCTAGTGAGTTTTGGCAAACATTTGAAGTTTCTGTTAAAGAGGAAGCCTTACAGATATTCAGATGTGATTTGTCTAGTTTTCATTATGAGGTTAATGGGCAAAAGAAACTGAGTTCAGAATCTTGCAAACTCCAAATCTTATTCTTCAGGGCTCAAGCCCTTTGGAAGTAGTTTTCAAAAGCTTTAGTGTAAATGGATTGTACAAAGGTTAAAACTGAAAACAAGAAATTGGCAAGCTGTCTGACTAATGAATGAAGGATCAGGCTATGACTTGATGGTGTCCATGAGATCCATGCAAAATAATCTTTCCATAGAGTGTGCTGTTCCCCTGTACAGCAGTGAGGGTCCTGCCCCCTGGGTAAGAGCTGCACTAGTCTCCTGTAGCTTCATCTGGGCTTTGTTTATGGAAATGCTCAGGAAAGTTTAGATGAATAAACCAAAGCTGTGAAGCTAAGCACATTGAATTCCTGTGGGTGTGGTGTCATTTGGAAGTGAATTGCCTCCTACTCTGCCTTTAATATCAACATCCCCCAGTTCAGTTAAACTTTCCTGTAGGTAGACCTGTAGGACCTGTGCTGTACATGAGAGATTTAGAATTAAAGCTATTTCATTTTCTACTGTCTCCTACCATCAAAAAACCTTCAGAGATTTTTCTTGGTGCAAAGCTGGGAAAGACCTGTACCAAAAATTGCAAATGACAGAGGCTGGATACACAAATTAAGATTATCTGGGAGAATTTTTCTGGGTTTAGTCTTTTGGTAGAAAAACTTTCCAGAGACACATGAATAGACATTCAACTGCTGAGGCCCTGAAGAATAGAGAACTGGTGCTGATGCTCTGCAGCCATATATCTTTGCTATGCAGACCCCTTCAGTCTGCCCAGCGACAGATGGCAGCAATGTTGTGGCTAAGTACAGATGTTAAAAAAGCCTGAGAAGGAAGCAGTTTAAGTACCATGCTTTACTCAAAGGCCTCTAGATTAGGTAGGGAGTGAACAGAACAGATGTTCACTGTCCAGTGGTGGGGGCTCGGAGCCTGTCTTATAGATTCATAGATGTTAGGGTCGGAAGGGACCTCAATAGATCATTGAGTCCAACCCCCTGCATAGGCAGGAAAGAGT
>NW_005842534.1:996429-1011470 GCF_000455745.1 Alligator sinensis
CTCCTGACAGCTGCAGTTTGGAGCCATGTGCAGCTTTTTTCTGTGGCAAGAACTAGGGGCAGGCAGGCAGGAAAATAGAGTATCCCTGCCATGTGCCCTCCCCTCCCCCCACAAATGCTGGCTTTGTTTTTGGAGCATGGGGGACAGGCTGGGTCTGCATGGCAGGAGGGCTCCATTTCCCTGCCTGCCTGCCACCAGGTCCCAGCACAGCAGAAAGCCATGCAAAACTTTGAGCTGCAGCCATTAGGAGACTGGGCAGGGGGGAACAGAGTCCCCTTTGCCACACACCCCATACCAGCTTGCTTGCTCAGGTTTTTGGGGGGCCAAGCTGGACTTACGTGGAAGGGGGGCTTTGTTCTCCCCCACCTGCACTCCCACCCTCCCTCCTCCCAGTTCTATAGGCGACTGGTACAGGAGGGCATGGGGCGGGGGCACATGCCCCTTCTGACAGAGCCATCCCCCACTTCCAATGCTGTCGCCAGCTTCTGTGGATGCTCACCAGCCCTGCCTCTGCTGCTGACACCACCAGCAGCTTCTGTGGGTGCTCACCAGCCCCATCCCCGTCACTGCTGCTGGCTTCTGTTGGTGCTCCCCCAGACTCAGGAGGCACTTGTCACCCATACCCAGTTCCCAGTGCAAACTGGGGGAGAGAGAACCTGCATGGGGGGGGAGAAGTCCATTCCTCCACCCACTTGTTCTCAGTGCAGAGAAAAAGTCACTTGTGGCTCTGAGCTGCAGCTATCAGGAGACTGGGGAGGGGGGAGAGAAACAGAGCCCCCCTGCTTTGTGGATCCAGCCTCCACCCAAGACCTAAGCCAGCAAGCTGGGGGGGCTGGCACATGGCAAGGTGGCTCCATTCTCCTCCACTCCCAGCAACACAGGGAGGAGAAAGAGCATTTTCTCTCTTTTCTCTGTGACAGCCCAGGGGTGGGGCTGGGCTGTGCTCATCCAGAGCAGACAAGCATTGGCCAAGGCTAGCACACTGCCCTGTGTGGGGCCCCTGGGATGCTGGTGGAATGTGACCTACCTTGACTCTCAATGGGCTCTAGTACAGGCATTCAGTAAAGCGCTGTAACATACAGTGCTTTAGTCTGATATCGCATCCATCCAGGGTTAACTTAGAGTGGGATACACCATTTTTAAATCACTCTGTGCTGTGAATGTCTGTTCAGTTATGGAGTGTTTTCTACATGCTTATCATGCAATATATGTAATGACAGTACCTAGCCTGTGAAGTGGGGGTGTTCTGTTCCCTGTTTGGCTGAAGTATTAGAGTCCATCCTGAGCAACACTATCTCTGGGGGAGTGGGGAAGCAGGAGCAAAACAACCTGAGATGCTGGAGGACTTAGCTATGTCTTCTCTCAGAAAGGTAAGTAGTACAGGCATTCACTTTCCCAGAAGTAATTCTTCTGGGAGTGATTTAACCCTGGTTATTCCACGGTAATTCCACTCCCTGCCCCCCGACGCAGTCATTTCTGCTTTGGGGGAAAAAATCCTGAACATCTATACACTCCTGGTTTCTCTTGGGACAGTAGCAACTCTCCCAGGAGAAACTGAATGTCTGTACATGGCCAGAGATTCCAAAACTTTTCTGCGTAATTTGCCCTATATTCAGATGAATCCATGCAGTATTGCCAAAACTAGTGGCATTTGATACTTTATTAGTAAAGTATTTTTATCTTTATTGTAAGCAGAATTTTCATCTTTCTTTGGAATATAATTGAAATTCTTCAAGAGAAATGTACATTATGATGTATGATTTTAAACAGGGCAGAGCGTTTCTATTTTTACTCTTTGCTACAAATATTATGTAATTTTTAATAGTAAGATTATTTTCTTTCTTAATATAGATATATTTTATTTCTGATCCATAGTGTACCTTAGATCTAGATATAATCTAAATCATAATAGCAAGTTATTTATGTAGCAACAATAAATTGACAAAGATTCACAGTAAAATAGTTTGATTGCATAGCTTAGGTAGGAGAAGTGGACCTGAAGGCCAGCCTGTTGGCACCAACATTTAGAAACAGTATTCTATTGGTCAGTATTAGCATATGCTGTCTGAGAGTAAAACAAGGCATTACATAAACCTACAGCACTGCCTGCTCAGATGAAATCCCACATCTCATACAACAGTGTGGAAATCTGCTCTTCAACAATGCAGGAAATGTTTGACTCCTGCACTCAAAGTAGGAGTGTTTTGTTCATCCCCTTCTGTCTTTGCTGTATTAACAGTCATTTCCTCATAGGTATTAAGTTCCCATTCTTCACAGTATTTCTAAAAGGTGTGCTCACAAAGGATTAACAGTATAAAGGTCTTAATTCTGCTCATAATGAAATCAGTAACTTTACCTTGTAATTTCATTTTCAACCTTTATTTATTACTGAATTGTTAATATTCTGACACTGACATTTCACTCTTAACATTGTGGTATATCACATGTCTTTTAAAACCATATGTTTAAATATCATCTCTGACAAATGCCTAAAATGCAATGCCTAAATAGTTCTAATGTTACTTCCTAAAGGAGCTAATGACTGGCTTGAAAAGTTTACAATTTGGATTACAAATAGGATTTCACATGAATCCCCAAAAATGCTCAAACGACACATGTAAATGAAGCAGGGTTTCAGGCCTTTCATCTAGAAGTTCATTAATGTCAAGGTCTTGCCATGACTAGGAGTTGTCATTCCTAATCAAGTTCAGCTGTGTAACCCCAAAACTCAGGCAAGGCAAGGTGACTGTCTTGTTAGAAAAATCCCTTAGGGACTAAGAGTAATTATCAACCTTTGAAGGACAGCCTAATTCCTTTGAATATCTGGATGGGTATTCTGCTTAGGGCCTTACCAAACAGTTCTAGCACAGATGTGCTGTTGCAAGCTTCATAGCAGATGCAAACCTTTTTCCAAGAGTTGATCAGCGTTTTTAAATAAAAACATTACAAGATATCTTAGTGGAGCCCTTGGCAGAGACTGACAGCTTCATGTCTTGTGAGTATTTGACTGAAGATATTATTTGACATGCAAGCAGGGTAGAATCTACTACCAAGGCAGGGTTTGAGTCCAGCACTGTATGTAGGTTTTATGAGAGATACTTTTAAGAGGGTTAGTTTTTTATCAGAAATGTAAACCTGGGAGCTAAAGTGGTGCTTTTTAACATTCAGTGCACTTGTATATGTCATTGGCTTGAGGGGGAGCAAAGAAAAATATAGAAATAACTTGAAAGACCATGGGCCTTATTAGTTTTCATACTGATATTATAGTATGTATTCACATATTAATAATCCAGGTCAAGGCCAATCCAGGCAGCTCTGTGTTCAGGACTATTGAGAAGCAGGCTACTTTGATGTTCACCAGGGCACCCTTGGGGAAAACCAGGAGTAATGGCCACAAGCTCCTGGAAGACCATTTCAGGCTCAACACTAGGAAAACTTTCTTCACAGTTAGGATGTCCAGACTGTGGAATAAACTCCCTCCAGAGGTGGTGCAATCACCTAAACTGGAAATCTTCAAGAGGAGACTGGATGGTCACCTTGCTGGGGTCACCTGACCTCAGTTCTCTTTCCTGCCTAGTCCAGGGGGGCTGGACCTGATGATCTTCTGAGGTACCTTCCAGCCCCTTACAATCTATCAATCTAAGAATCTATGTCTAAATATGTATTAAGGACCTTAGCAATAGATCCCCATTTTGGAAAATCTTTGCTGAAAAGCAGAAGCGTAGCAGGGTAGCTCAGCACCTTGGACAGGTGCATTGCAGTGGACAGTGAGGGCTGCTAGGGTACAAATGTCAGTGGCCCAGCCAACTGCTGCTGCAGCAATGGCTATCTTTAAACCTAATTCTTCAAATTATTATAGCGTTATATAAATCAGTGCAATCTAAGGAGACCTGTCAAAAAATCTGAAATGCAAGAAATTATTTACATCACTTGATTATGGAAAAAATGAGGGTAAGATGGCGATTCCTCATGATTTAGTACATAGTTGGAGATGCTTGGGGGGGGTGTAGAAAGCTATTCCTAAAGAATTATGTAAACTACATCTTAATAAAATTGAGCTTAAAACAGTGGAGTGCAAGCTGTAGAATGATTAGTTTTCCATCACCTGGGAATAGTTTACTAAGAACACTCTAAAATGAGTATTCACAGCAAATACAAAGTAGAGTAATTGGCTTGAGCAACCACTTGATGTCATCCTGGTGCTACACAATTCAGCTAAAAGGCAGTTATAAAACCTTGAATTCCTAAAGAAAGTGATTTAGACATGACAGCTTCCAGGAGTTCAGCACATTGCTATTCTTAGCGGTTTTCTTTGGGTCTCTACAAAACTGCTAGAATATTTTTCCTGAGGTCATACATAATCAATTTTAAGAAACTTTCTAAGGTATGACTTATTTGTCTTGCTTCTTTTTCCTTTCCTGAAATAGATGACTGCAAATTCAATGAGAAATTAAGTCATATTCATCCCTGTTACTGTATTGATTTCAATGTGGTTTCAGTGGTGAATTAGGCCAAAAAAAATTTCTTGGATATCATACATGAAGGTATGTGGGGAAGTCTTTCAGGAGTCTGACCACTGGTTTTCTTCAATGATTCAGCCATGTTATGCCAACTGACATTTTTCCTGTCCATTTCAAAACTTTACAAAGGTAGCTAAATGGGAATTTAACTTGATTTTGTACAGTTTAAGGGAGTAGTATAAGATTCTGTTTGTATCAGAGACTCATGTCAACTGAAAGATGAAAAAGAAGAAACACCTATTATCCCCTAGTACAGATGATGGTTCACTCAATGTCAAGCAGTCTGAGAAGTGAGTAAAATGTGATCCATTCCTAAAAGGAAACAGTAAACTTATTAAGATAATCTTAATTGAATAATTGGGCAGAAACATGATATTTTCTTCTGGTGTCACTTTTTGCACAAGTCTAGCACCTGCTAAATTTGCCATTATCACCAGATGGTGGCATGACATGGTGCTCAAAAAATTAAAGGGAATCAGGATTGAGATCAAGTCCAACCTCCCTCCTGTTCCCCCCGTTTCCCCTGCACACACTCTCATTTTGGTTTATATAGTTTTAAGAAAAAAAAAAGGAAATACTCAGAAAGCAAAGAACCTCATGAGGAGGATGCAAAAAGGGTCAGTAGACTGTAGATAGTACTAGACAACAAGAACTCCATATCGATCTCAGGCAGTCTAAAAGAAATGGAGGAGCAAGGAAAACACTTTCTTTATCCCTTCATTGCAACTCATGAGGAGAGCTCTGTGGGCACAACCCACAACAGATTCATGTGACTGGAAAATATTTACTGTGAAAAATATTTTGTACCTACAGACGTCTGTGACTACAATACATACAACAATCTGCAAGTCTGGGCTATCTTTTAAAACTGTCAAAGTTTCTACCTTGTACAAAATCTATACAAGAGAGAGCACGCAGAAAGCATATAAACTGATACAGGAATCAAGTCAAGTGCACAATCTCACAAGTCAGCTGAGAAGACCACTGTAAGACTTTGTGATTTGTATTTCTCTCTTTCTGAACAATTTCCACAAGCATACATGATCCCAATGGTTTCTAACAGCTGCTCAAAAAAGATAGAGCTGAAGCTGAAAGAGTCCAGACAAGGGTAAAGAAAACAGCTGGAGGTATAGTACCATTTCCATAGGAACGAGGAGAGACTGAAGAGACTGGGTTAATTTAGTGTGAAAGGAGAGTAAGAAGGATATGATTGAAGTGAGAAGATTACCAAGACCTTAGTAAGAACTGCTTTGGGTTAAGAAGATGACACTGTCTCGCAATAAAATAAGAGGACAAGATGAAATTTACGGACAGTACACTTACAACAAATAAGATTTTCCCCCAGAGTATTATAATTCTGTGGCATTTACTGCTGTCAGAGGTCATTGAGCCAAATAAATCTCTGGTTGGCTTCAGTTTTTCCCTTCCCATCAGCACTGCACATTATTAACTGGATGAGATTATGGGGTTTTATCACCTCTTGAAGAATTATGTATTGGCTGCTGCAGGGGAAAGAACACTAGTCTTTTTAGGAATACATATGGTTCAATTCTGTGCAAAAACTCATATGTTTTTAGATTTTGCTTTAACAGAGGAGAATAATGGATCTATTGGAACAACAGTGACTTTTTAAAGTTCACTTAAAAACCTAGTTTTTTTATAATCTCCTAAAGATGCGGAAGCTAACAGTTTTCCCTTTCTTTTGAAAAGTTTGTATAACTTGTCTGAGTAGGTGAAATGTAGCTTTAGAGACTAGGATCACCAGTGGGAGCAAAGCATGTCACAAAGTTAGAGCAAGATTTTTCAGAAGCTGGCTTAATTTTCTGCACTTGCAATTGTATATGGCCATGATGGCTTGCTTGAATGCCTAAGACAGTGCTGGACATAGTTCTCATCACTGCTTACAGCTAAAGATTTGCTCAACAGCTTTTCAGTTGCTGATACCCACCATCAGTCATCTTTTTCGTACTTGGGACTGAAAAGGAAAGTTGATAAAGGAAGATTATCTACCCACTTTCCTCTGGATTCTCTCTCAAAAGATCATGGTCCTTTCCCATTAGATGTGTCCAGGTCTGTGGGCAATTAACAAGCAGGAAACCCTTAATAATCTTCAAAAAGAGCCAGACTTATGTGTAAAGGGTATGTGTTGCCCTTTTGCAAGCAGATATTTGGATCTTTGTAGTGGGTTAACTTATGGTGGGTGCCAAAATGGGAAACACAGATTTGATGTATTTTCTCCTTATTTATTTGTATTCACAAAATTCACCATGACTAGAGAAATAGATGGCAAAAACCATACAGACAATTCCACTTTCAGAATCCCCAGCAAACACACCACTGGCTTGTCTTCATCATATCTCTCTTTCATATGACATTTTAGGATCACAACATTCATACAACATTCATAGATTAGTATCTAAATTTGATAGCCATTTGACTGCTTCAGTAGTTGTATGAATTGATTTTAGATTTTCATTAAATGATCTAATTAAGCAGTCATTCACAGTGTGTTGCTCTGTCTGACAAATGGCACCACAAATGCAACCTGGACTCTCTTTGATTGTCCATTGCTCTTTGATGTTCTTGTTATCATTGTAGAGCTTCTGGATGCATTTCCAGAAGGGTTTTCTAGATATGAGCCTCTATGGTGGTAGTGTAGTGATGTCCTTATTGATCGGGAGGTTTGGGTTACTAATGGCTTTATGGTATTCCCTCACACATGCAGCATTGCGGCAGAGCTGAGGGAGCAGTGTTCACTAGGACTGGAAGCCATGGCAATGGCATACTTTTTAGCGTTCCTGATATAATCTGCATAGCTGCATTTAACTGTGTATCAACAATCGTTGTGTGCACACTTTTGTTCCAGACTGGGGAGAAATATTTTGCTGCAGAAAAAACAAATGCCAGAGTGGCCATTTGAAGCATGGTTGCATTTCCTCCCCATGTCGTTCTGGCCAGTTTATGCACAAGGTTAACTCATGCTTTCATTGTTTAGCAACATTCCATAGATGTTCACGAAAGGTGAGGCTGTAGTTGAGAGCTATGCCAAGGTATTTTGGGAACTTCTCATGCTTAACCTCATCTTCACAGAAAGTGATGGCAAGTTTCTGGTTAATATGGATGAAATGATGTGACAATGAGACTGGCTAAATCTGGTCCACTTCTGGGTCTGCCAGGGGAGTGTACTGGGGGGCCCCCCTGGCTCAGAGACTGGTACCTTCTGGGTCTTGGGGGGCATAGTCCCCCCCATGGCTGATCAAGCTGTGGGAGGCATGGGGGGTGGGGCATGCACTCCTTGGCGGACCTGGAAGTGGACTGGAAGTACTTTCGGTCCGCTTCTGGGTTCGCTGCTGAGATACAGGCCCCCCTCCTGTGGGACGCTTCATCCGCCCCAGCATTACAGTGTTCAGGAGCCGCACCTGGTACCTTGAGGTATATAGAAAAAACTTTTAAAGCTGTGTCTATGGTCGAATTGCTGATTCTCTGAATCGGCATCGAATCTTCACATTCAGATTCAGCTGATCTGAATCAATGAATTGAATCACTGTCCCTGATTCAGGCCGAATCTGAATTGAATAGGGCCCATTTTGCACACCCCTAATAGACATGTCCACAGTTAAGACACAAGAAATGGAAGTGTCCTTTCCAAGTTCAGAGAGAAAGTCAGCCAGCAATTATCTGCATCAAGGGCTTTCAACATTGCTATCTGCTAGAACTGGCATTAATTATAGGGGAAAATTTTACAAAACTTTGGCAGCAAAAATCTAAGTATAAAGTTAAACACCTTTATAATGGGTTGCATATCAGATATTTTATATCAACTTATTTTCATTACCATCCTTGCCCTACCAATAATGGTCATTAGTACATGTTTAAAGTGTTGTTTTTTTTAATTATTATTCATCAAATTCTATAAAGCAACTGGGAACACATGAACTTTACCTAATTTTTAAGCATTTGGATGACTTTAAACAGTTAAAATTTACAGTGAGATAACTAACACATTTGAAATGAGATAAGAATTCTGTAGATTCTACAAAAAGGGAATAAAAGGAGAAGAATGACAACTTGCTATATGAAAAGCAATATATGAGATGTGACTGATATATTATCTTCTCATATGTTAATGCATTTCAGTTAGAGAAGCTGGCAATATGATGATTTGTTGAGATTTTAATAAAATAAATTAAAAATTGAAAGATGATCTGAGTGAAAGAATCCCTATAAAACTTTAAATAAAATAATAGAGTATGAACATTTAAAGGGGAACTTTATATATATTAAAGTAGTGAAAGACTGACACAAATATAAAATTATGTATTTTAAATGCATATAATTTGAAAAGCCTATGGAGCTATCATAACACCTTGTAGACCTTGCTGAAGTGTAGATTAATACAGCTATTAATCAGTGTACATGCAGCTCACACAAAGGCTCTGCTAAAAAGCATTAACCAAAGTTGGCTTGTCAATGGGCACGTCTACCTGAGATGCTTTACTGTACTGTAGACTAATCTAGTGCATAGTAAAGCATCAGCATCTACACATGCAGGGCATGTACTGTGCAGTATAATAGGCTACTGTGCAGTTAGCTAGTACTGTAAATACAGCATCTGTACAAGTGTTACTGTGCAGTAGTTACTGAGCAGTAACACACTTGTAGACACTGACCAGGAGCAAATTTGCTCCCAGTCAGCCCAGGCAGCAAGGGGCCACAAGGGACAGGGAGCTATCTGTCACTTGTCCTGGCTCTGTTCAGCTCCCTCAAGGAGCTGGGAGCTAATCAGCCCTGGGACTGGGGAGCTCTCTGCCCCCTGTCCTGACTCCCAGCATGGAGCTGGCAGCTCTGGAGGGCAAGTGGGGAACCCAGCCCCTGCTCACCACCCAAAGCAACTATGTGCAACACAGAGCTGGCTGCTCCAGGAAGTGGATCTGCACAGCATGAAGATGGCTGTACTGGGGGGCAGGCAGGGACTAGGTTCCCAGGCCTGACCCAGTTCCCGGTGCAGTCAGCTCTGCTCCATGCAGAGATGCTCCAGGGGGTGGGTAGGGCCTGGGATCCCAGACCCTACCTGCCCCCTGGAGCAGCCAGTTCTGTGCCAAGCAGAGCAGTTGCTGGCAAGCCGTGTGCCACCCTGCCCAACAGGGGTCTCTCTGGCAGCTGTGTGTCCTGGTGGGCATGGGGCCAGGAGAGCTCTGGTATTAGGGCAGCTGTCTCCCAGCCCAGCGCACATCGGGTCTCTTCCCCATGTGCACGGGGCCAGGAGACAGCTGCCACTGCATCTGGAAGAGCTCTGCTGGCCCCATGTACATTGGGACCATACCCTGGGCTCGCACCCAGGGGAGCTTGGAGCTTCTCCTGGCTGCTGCAGGACAGAAAAACAGGGCAAGAGCAGCCCTATACCAGGGTGCTCCCATCGGGAACAAAACAGCTCCCAACAGGGAGCACATGTAGATGTGCTTCCAGGGAAGGCTTAATGCACAGTATTTTGCTAGTAATTTTAGACAGAATTAGATATTCTAGTAATGCAAACATTTGTTAACAAGAGCAAAAAAACCCAGCCATCTATAAAAGTGCTTGTCTGAGTCAAGTAGTAGACCTTATTCTGCAAAAAGACATCTTTAGAAACAAAGAATCTGTACCATGGTGTTCAGTGTGTGAAAAAGATTCTTGATTTGATCAGTTCCAGAGGTCAAATAAGGCAGGGTTAGGTGACTGCTAAATTCATCGTATTGGTTGTTTTTTCTGATAAGGATACATATTATGGAAGATATACCAAACCAACAGGGTGTCCCTATAGTACTGGGTATTTCCTGAAACCAAGAGTACTCTCCTTATACTGTTTAATTAATAGTGAGTTGTCTCATACAATCAATGTGCAATATTCTTAAGAACAAAAAGTCATCTATGTCTGAAGATAACAGTAATAGGCTAAAGAGGTCTTGTCAATGGTTCATTTACTTAAACTACTCAAGAATGGGTCCCTATTTCACTTTATCTGTCTATTGTGCCACTCGCCCAGACTATCAATGTGTGTATTAGTTTCTCTTATCACCTTTCTTATTCTTGAAATAAAAAACTATCAAGTTTTTTCCTGTGTTTCAGTGGCTTTGCAGCATCCATAGTATTGTAAAGATTAAATTTGTCTGTGCAAAATACAGGTAATATTCATATAGGTTTCTAATATGAAAGGAATGCATTTAATGTTGACTTATACGAATGTGATTCAGTTTCCTTCACAGTTTTAGTGCCTTTGCTTTATGCCCATATTGGTAGCAGATGTATGTCTTCTCTGTCTGTATTCTCTCTCTCTCTCTCCTTTTTTCCATCTTACTCACTCACTTCCTCCAATAGTTTTGATTTTTGTCCTATCCCATTTTTCACAAAGAGAAATGGAATTGAGTGCATTGGAAAAATAGGAAAGTGTCAACCTTGCCTTTCACACAAAGCCACAAAGTGTTGGTAGGCAGCCCCACCATTGCAGCAGACTGAAGAAACACAGCTTCAGTCTGAGTAGAAGAAAGGATTGAACTCTCCAATTTAGAGACCTCTTGCTGTAGCATGGTAATAGGTCCATTCTTGATGGTTAGCCATGCCTCATAAAGCCTGTTTCAAAGAGACATATATAGAATATACTATTTTTGAGCTTATGAGGTATCAGCACAGGACACACCCAGGATGTTGAGTATGAATGACACTAATAAAAGGGACGAAGGATTTTTTTTATTCTATAGCATCAGGTAAGATAATTGTCTCAATGGTTTTCTACTGTCTTCCTATAGCAGTGGCAAGATTCTCACAGACTAAAACATGTGAGTTGTTCCAGTTTAATCATGGGTAGATCAGCAGGGGATGTGGTCACACCCACATTTGACTATGCAGTCTCTGAGCTCACTGGCTTGTTGATGCAGCTCCTCATGGAGTCACCACTTTGATGTAGTTCCAGAACCAAGGAGCTGAACATTGCCACTCCCCTTCTTCTCTTGTCCATCCTTGATGGGAGAGGAGAAAAGCAGAGCAAGCAGCTGGTGGCAGTATTCATTCCCTGGGTACCAGAGCTGCATATACCTATATATATATAGAGAGAGAGAGAGAGAGATACATATAGTATATGCGTGCGTGCGTGCGTGTGTATAATATTTGGCTCAGGATAGAAATGCAGGAACATGACCACCCACACATTCTTGCCTCTCAGGACTTTTTTAAATAAACATTTCCTCCATGTGAAATGAGTTTTCATTTATTAATGAGAATTAATAAATGCAAACTTGACATCCTTTCCATTTAACAGTAGTCTCTTTTTAATTGGTCTGTCTTCTAGGAATACTGATTGAGAAGCAGTTTATCAAGAAAGTTCACATGTCCTGAATTTATAAGAACTCCAAGAGATGATGTAATTGGTGTTTACTACCAAATTGGTGTACCACTTCAGGGGCATAGCCATCTCAACCCATAGTCATCTCAGCCCTGCTGTGTTGCAAATTAGCAGCGTGTAACATCCTGGATGCCTTCAGGTGGTTTTTGATCAGGCCCTTAAATTCCTTCAGGACTCTTGAATGAAGACTACTCAGTCCTGATGATTCATTCCTATTTAGTTTATCATTCTGTTACATCACCCACTCTTTGCTACTCCATTCTTATGCAGTGCATCATCCTAAAGAAGTAAAAAGACTAGGTCTCTGAGTAATATCTCTTCAACTTTGCCAGATCTTGTATAAGTCTGACTATCTTGATAACTTCTCTGTTTTCTTATATTCAAAGAAGCTGGATTTTGTCAATATGTGAGAATTGCAGCTTAGTTTAATTTTTCATTAAAAAGTTATAGTGTAAATGGTTGCTTAGACAAATATGATTGCCTCACCTTGCCTAGAAACAGAAGGCAAATTGGAGAACACAAAATCTATTTTTACCTTTAATCTTATGATTATTTAACTGACCTCATGATTTTTGTTAACCACCCGGGAAAAGAAAACGTCTGATGAAAACAAATTATACAGTTTGCATACTTCTCATTCTTAATTTTCATTTTTCCCCATGCACCAATGGATTCACTAATACTCTTTCAGGCTTTTGCCTCTATAAGACTTCAAGAAAGTCTTGCTATCTTTCTTTGGCCATTTGATTTTCTTGATTTTTCCAGTTTTCTCTTAGATCTACTGGTTTTTACCTTACATTTTAGCTGGTTATTTTGTATTCTTATTTTTGCTGGTCTAATTTCCATTTCTCTGACTCATAGCCTCAAGTCCTTCCTAATACTTTGCCATTGTATCATAATTTTTTATTTTCCTTTGCCATATTTGCCTTTATAGGGGCACACATTCCTCAGAAAGTGCAGTTATAATATGCTTAAGTAACCTGCTTACTGACTTTAAAGGAAGTCTGATACCTACATCAGGTGATATGGTCAATGTGGATAATCATGTAGAGATGTTTGGATAGGTTAATAGGCTCTTTCTTTAATAAAAAAATGAGGAAAAAAATAGTGGGGAGGTGGGGGAGTCAGTTTCCTTCAATATGCCATGTTCCCACATGCCAGTCTCTATTGGTGTAAGGATATGAAATACCTGTGTCCAGCAGGGCAAGGCCAGTAAGACTCCACCACATGACCAGCATCAAACCTGCAGAAAAATAATGGTGATTCTCTTGTCCTCAGAACAATGCCATCAGGGGGACAGGCTGAAGATAAGACAGGAGCCTTGGAGTTTTCAGAAGCACACAGATAGCCTCTGATTTTTATATCAGTGGTGGCCAACCTTTTTGGCAAATATGCCACAAATCTAAAGTATGAGATAGAGTGGTGCTCTAATAATCAGCCACCACCATTGCCCAGTACTCTAAATCAATTATCACCAGGATGCGGCAACACAGTGGCACCTACTCCCACAAGTCCCATGGGGCCATGCCCTTGAGCTAGCATTGACTCCCAAATCCTGTCCTCTCCCTGAGTGCCACTATGATCCCCTTCCCCTCCCTGACTGCTGCTCTGAGCCCCCTCCCCTCCCTGCTTGCTGCCCCAATCCCTGTAGCCAGCCCCCACTTAACTTGGTGTGCAGGGCTCGGCTGCCCATGCCCCTTGTGGCACACATGCTGCAGAATGGCCAACATTGCTCTATGGGATTCTGTACTGTGCATCATTGAACCCATGCTTATTCTTCAGTGAAAGCAAATCATGTCCCTCTACCTGACCACCTACATCACCTGAGAAAATGTCATGAAGGGATCTTCAGAGTCCCCAGCTGGTTGGCAGGTTCCCTCCTTGATGAAAACAGATCCTCCTTAATTTTTACCTTGATTAAAACAATCTTGTCTTTTGTCAGGATCTTGTGATATGGCTCACAATAAAGTGTTGGGGGAAAAGGTGGATCTGAATCAGATATTGTAAGGAACAGCAGGAGAGTTGTATCTGTATTTCACCTACAATATTCTAGGGAGATGTCAGGGAAAAGTAGTTCCTTTCTTTCCAAAGGCATACTGAAAGAGGATTTGGCATTTCTCACTGTTCTAATTCCTTTTTTGCTTTGACTTAGTTTTCCTCTACAAAACTTGTAAAATGCTTGGAGAGGCCAATGCATTTGGAAAAAGACAAGGTAGACCTACAGGAAGCTTTTCATTTGTGGTATAACTCATTGCAAGTATAGCGTCTGAGGCAATAGAAGCAGTTTTGATTTAGTTGCAGGAGTACTGAATTGGTTTCAGCAACACCCAATAGCACATTTACCATCTGTGAGAAGTGATTCATGGCAATTTAAAAAAATTAGTATAAATTCAGTGTCCAACAAGGGCTTCTTTTGATCCCAGTATTTATCAGTAACTTTAGTCTGTCCTTTCAAGATGTTTCCAAGTGAGGCAATATGTATTATCATATGCAGTAGATAGCCAGCTGTGTATTTCTGCTTTAAGGAGGACTTGTAATATCTGACTAATTCAAATTACTGAAATATAGGACAGGATGACCAAACACTGGCTAAAATTGAATCCCTGCAAAAGTTTTATACTGATTGGTTCAGGCAGTAAGTATAAAAAGAGTGTCATTTCCCTAGGCTTTCTGAATTATAATGAGGAGCTGTTTCTGCAGGCCAGCATTGAGTGTGGTATCCATGTGATCACTGACCTGGGGCTGAGTTCAGAAGAACTGAAGGCGAGTATAGTAAAGCCTGTTATTTTACTGAGATAAGGATGGCTGTGACCCTCTTGGGCTCCCTAGTAATAATCATGAAGCATATCTTTGTGAAATGGTGGTGGGATTACTGCAATGTGCTATATTCTGGCCAACCTAAGTAGCTGATCTGCTGCCTGCAGCTGGTTCAAGGTGCAGCAGCATGCAATTGTTGCAAGGGAGATTAACAGAGGGGAGTCTGACTATTCACAATGTCTTGCTATCTGTCTCAGTTCCGTGTTAGTCCAAGGATAAAGTTTAAGGATTTTTTTCATTTTAATATTTAAAGTCCAAAATGGGCTGCATCCCAAGCATCTTGATGAGCTTCTGTATTCCATTTCAGTCTTGGTGCTTGAAGGGAAAGA
>NW_005842534.1:1011501-1019470 GCF_000455745.1 Alligator sinensis
AAGCAGAAAACATGCCGTATGGCTCCCGCTGGAGCTCCAGATCCCTGGAATGCTTTCACCTCAAAATTGAGAAGTACCACATATTTGAAGAGGCTTCAGATACATACATTTAGAAATATGTGTCATCACACACTGATTGAAATAGTTTTGTTTCACTGTTTCTCGATATGCTTTAATATTGATAAGTGGTTTTATTCTGACAAGTGCATATGATGCTTAGGACACTAGGGAAAAGAGATAATCTTAGTCTTAATTTTATTAAGGCTTCGTCAGCCTTTGCATGGGACATTGCTTAAGGAAATTTTTCAACTCGGTATTCTGGTTTTTTTTCCTTCCAAAGTGCTCTTGAAATATTATTATTGGCAATTATAGGTGTTTCTTGCTTACTTTAAATCATATGACAGTAAATAGTTCTGACAATAAGGTTTATATACTGCTTTAGCTGTAAAACTTGCAGGGAACTGCCAACTAGATCAGGGGACAGCAGCCTATGGCCCCCATGGTAGATCCAGCCTGCAAAAAAATTGGATCTAATCCATGAAGGTCCAACTCAGCCTTGGGTGGCACAGAGGATTGGGTGGCACATAGCTGCACTGAGCCACCTGTCCCCTTCACAACACTCTCCTCAGAAATTTCAGACACCTATCTCTTGTCCTATAGGTTTCTTTAGAACTTTACTTGCATTTCATATGTCACCGTCACTAAAGAACTAACTTTAGATTTGTAACCCTGGGCGCGACACTACATGCACCCTCTCCTGAATAATGGGATCCTGGGGTACCGAGTAGCCAGTAGCCCTGCCCAGCCCCCCGGGACCCGGGAAGCTGCTGCAGTGCCCCCGAGCGGAGAGCCTCCCCGTACAATCAAGCACCCTTGCAGACAGTTCTCAAACTATTTACAAGATTTAATTATTTACATCATAATAAATAATCATTAAATAAACACATGGATATACTGTCTAATAAACCCTCAAGAACTTATTTACACAGTCTCTCACTTGCACACGGTGTATACTGGGGATCCCGTGTGCACTGCCCCTGGCGGGGTATCTGAGGGAGCGGGACTGTCTGTGTCCCTGCACGTGGTCTGTGAACGCTCCCTGGCGCTGGTGTCTGTCTCCATGCTCCTGGGGTCTCTGAGCAGCGAGCAGCAGCTCCACTGCAGTTCGTGCAAGGCAGCCTTCCCCTGCCTTTGCCCCCTTCCCTGGTTCTGCTGTAATCAGTGTCTGGGCTGCAGGCTGTAGCAACCATCCTACTGCCCCTCACAGCCCCAGCAAATGCAGCCCCTCCCTGGGCTTTGCCTGCCCCTGGGGCCCCTCACCCCTCAGGGAAACTAGGGCAGACTCCGGCAGTCCCCGCCCCGGCTCTGCTGTGCTCACCCAGCCACGCCGGCTGCAGTCAGGTCTCTTCAGACTTGGGCTCTCCACGCCAGCAGTCCCTGCCTGCTCCTGCTGCCGCCACTTCTCCACTCTGCTCCTGCAGGCCTCTCTCAGGGGCTCTCTGAGGGACCACTGCACTGAGACACTCAATCCAGTCTCCAGCCTGTCCCTCGGCCCCCTCTCTCTCTCTTGCTCCCCCCCACCAGCTCAGGGCCCTTCCTGGGCTTTTGCTAACCGCTCTCTTTCAAACTGTGCTGGGGTTACATCACCCCTCCCACTTCCAACAGGGCTGCTCCCAAACAGCTTCACTTGCCCTCAGAGCCTACAGTGTCCCCTCGGGGACAAACTCTGTCACTGCCAGGCAGCTCTTCCCCTTCTGTTCAGGTGGGGCCATTTTTTAGAGGCTGCTACAGATTCATCAAGTCAGATTCTGACATCCTTACTCATGTTGATTAGGACCTTACTCTATCGTAAGTAAGCGCTGCTCACTGTATATAATACTATTGGAATCTGTCCCCTGCTTACCAAGAGTCTAGTTCTGGCAGAGCTTCTATTAAGGCAGGGAGAATTTTGTGTGGTTAAGGACCCCAAAATCAGTTCTTCAGTTCTGTACCCTAGGCAGCTTTGGTGACAGCTCTTTTTGCCCTCCTTTCCACCCAAAGGCAATGCCCAGGGCTCCTGCCCCAGTCACCCCCCCAGTTATGCTACTGTTTATACTGTCTACTTTGATTTACCCATGAGTAAGGTTTATATTGTAAATGCTGCAGTATTTTTTTCAGGCACTCTTTGTTTTTGACATGGAAAGTATGGGATATAAGTTAATAAACACAGATTAGTTAGATATAGTTTTGTCAGCCATAAAATACCGCAAGCTAGCAAATAAAATGAAGAACATTGCCCATAAAATGAATTATACTAAAATCAGTAAATACTCTCTTACCAAGTTTATTGCAGTAGCCTTTTGCTACTAAATTGTCATTCCCAGTAACTTTATATTAAAATGTAATCACCGTTCAGCAACAAAGGGATTGCCACTGAGCATAATTCTGAAGCAACAGCAACAATAATAAATTCTCTTGATGGCTGAAATTAAAATTTTTATTGGAATTAAAACAAAATCACTATATAAAAGAATTCTACAGTGTGACTGCTAATGGTACAAATACTATACTAGCTGTTTATTTTATTACCTGGTGTCTTATCAACTTTGAAGGCATGTTGGAGAGTGTTTCTTTTGGCTCAGGCTTAAGCCATTATATATATGAATATTACAAATTCCTTATTCTTTTTAAATGGCTTGATCTCAAGTCTCTGATGAATGACTTGGCAATGTGTTTTTTTCTGAAATTGTGTTTGAACTAAATTAATCCAATATTAATTTATTTTGTGTGTGCCAGAAGCATC
Source organism: Alligator sinensis (assembly GCF_000455745.1). Lineage (NCBI taxonomy): Eukaryota > Metazoa > Chordata > Crocodylia > Alligatoridae > Alligator > Alligator sinensis. The sequence continues at coordinate 1,014,284 of NW_005842534.1, forward strand.
AACCTATTATTAATAAGTTGAAATAGACAGCAGGAAATGGAGGTCCCTCCCTAGCATTGCCAGAATGCATCTCTGTGTGTATCCAGCAATCTGGGTGATATGTTGACAGAATGAGGCCAGAGATGCAAATAAAGGAAACTTTCTTTTTTTTCCTTACAGTAAAAGTGTTCATTTATATATGAAGTTAGAAAACACAATTTATAGCTTGTCATTCAGTAACTTACTAAATGGTATTTCTACTTAGAAATTAAATGGAGAGATTATTAACATTGTTATCAGATGTTTGATTTATATTTTGAGAGAGACAGTACTATATCATGGTTGTAACATGTAGCCCTTCATTCTTTAAACTTGTATAACATGCCTCATAGTACAGAACTACACGAAATATTTAGGGCCAGATTGTTATCTGAAAATCAGAATAGTGTCACTAAGATCAGTGCAGTGGCAATTCACAGTAGTTCAAAATCTGACTGAATGCTTTTGTTAAGAAAAATAAATATTTTTAAGACTAATGTCACTCTTTCTCACTCAAAAAGTTTAATATGGTTTTTCTGCCTATTTTTGTTTTTGTACTAATTGCTTTTGCTCAGATATTAATTCTAGATAGAGACAAGACTTGCTTATTTCCAAAAGCTCCAGGAAAGGTAAATGTTTCTGGTTTTGCTTCTTTCAGCCAAGGGAGGCTCAATCAAAGGTCATAACTGTTTACTCCATGAATTAGTAAAGTCCGAACAAATTCAAAATGTAAAATTGCAGAGAGGAATTTACAAAAAGAGGAAAATCAAAGACAGCTGGTGATTGACAGTGAAGATGTGATCATGTAAAATAAACACCTTGGGCTTTAGTGTTAAAGCTGGGTAACGTAATCCGGCTCCCTTTGATCATCATACATGGGGAATCAAGAGCAAAATACATAAAAACTTGAATATGAGGGACCGCGTCAATACCCAGTGGACAAAAGCACTAAGGGCCTTCTCAAAGGAAGATGTGCCTTTGTGTTCCTTGGCTCATTGTAAAGAGAAGCTGCAAAAAGCTAGATTAGATATTCTGTAGTCATGCTTTTCTAAGAGGCTAAGTTTGCAACCCCACATAGACTGATGGCTAGGCTATTGGGCCCTTTGGGAGCAATGGCTGCTAGAGAATTGTTTGACAGGAGCTCAGTTTGGATTAGTGCAGAGTCCTGTTCTGCATGCAACTCAGAGTGGGGAAAGAATCACATGGGCATAACTAGCCTCTGCACATATATATATAGTAACTACAGCTAGTTAGTGTGTGTGTATGCATAAATACATACACATTAGTATGTGTGTGTACCAACACACTTATAGGCTATGTCCATATAATTGAGCACGTGTCTGATGAGGCATCTCAAAGCAGTTTTAGATGCTGTAGGAGGCATGCCATAAATTAAAAAATGTTCCCTATGTTGCATATTTGCAGAATGGACTCTAAGTTTGATACCAGGGAATCCCGGTATAAAAAACACCAGAAAAAAGCAGGGCAGCAACCAGAGGCTGGGTCCTCCAAGGAGATACTCTAACACCTCTAGCACCTGGCATTTCTATGCCTGCCGCATGCGCCTGATGCTCCAGCACACTGCCTTAGCATGATGGAGGCTCTGTCTGGTAAGCAGAGATGTGGAGGTAGGGAGAATGGTGTGGGTGAGCAGTGTAGGAGGGGTGGGTCCATTGCCCGCTCCCCCCCAGCAGGACTGGGTTGGCTCCTGCCTCCACCTGGGGCTCCTAGCACTGCAAGCAGGAGCCACACACCATCAGGCTGGGCTGGCTTCTGCCTCCATCTGGCAGTTATGTGGAGGCAGGAGCTGGCCTGGCCTAATGGCCCATGGCTCCTGCCTGCAGTGGTGGGAGCCCCAGGTGGAGGCAGGAGCCAACCCAGTCCTGCTTGAAGGTGCGTGCCAGAAGGCAGGGCTGGCTTCATGTCTGCTGCTGCTGTCCGCTGCAGGTTCTATGCATCATGGAGGTGGGTGAGCAGGCTGGCTGGAATGTGGTGGGCCCCCCTCAAAAACTCCACACCGATAAACCACCCCCACAATCCACCCCAAAATCCCACCCCTCCAGAAACACTGCATGAACCCACCCACAAACCCCATACCTGCATACCACCCCCACAAACTCTCCACCTCTACCCACCTACTCACCCACAAACCCCACCCCATGACCCCCCTACAGTCCACCCATGAACCCCACACCTTCCCCAAACCCCACACCTACAACCCCCCTACGAACACACCCACAAACCCCACACCTACAAACCACCCCCACAAGCTCCCCACCCCCACCCACATACACACCTTAAAACCTTACACCCATGACCACCCCCACAATCCATCCACAAACCCCACACTCCAAAGCCCCATACACAGCCCCCAACCTCAACCCTGAAAACTCCACATCCTCATACAAATCTCACACCCTGCACGCCCAACCACCAGATGAGATGAGTCCTGCTGTCGGGAGCTGTGGGTGCAGAGGCTGCATTGCAGCCCTGACCATAACCACACCAGTGCAGGCACATGTGGCTCTGGCCTCAGAGGGCTCCTGGTCCCAGGAACCACTTAGCGGGTGTGATGTGTTGGGGAGGGGTGGAGGTGGCAGCAGAACTGGGTGATGGGCAGGGGGGGATTGAGATGTCATTGGGGTCTATGAGTGTATGTGATGGGCCAGGGGTGGCAACAGGAGTGTGTGGGTAGCCACGAGAGAGAGACATGGGGGAGTGCTCCAGGGAGGAGAGGCTGCCAGAGCTGGGCTTGGAGCCCCCTTACTCTCCTAGAGCAGCCTGTGCAGGTGGAGGCTGGCATGGAAGAGGAGGGGCTTGCCCAGCCCAGTCCCTGACAGTTGAGGGTTTCCCAGAAATGGGATGAGGATTACTGAAGCCTGGTCACAGGTGCAGAGAGCAGAACAGCTGATTTTTCTATGCTAAAAAAAACAAAAGCAAATGCCAAAGTGTAGAGATATTTAGAATTCATTTTATGATGATGATAGAGGCACTGATAGGTTTCCATTTTTTTAAGATTGTAAATATATCAACAAAACATTGTCCAACTGATCTCTCTCTTGCTCTCTCTCTCTCTCTCTCTCTCTCTATATATATATATATTAGCATTTTATTTTAATTACAGAAGAACATGGATTTGGGGTATTTTAATGAGAGCATTTGGAGGTTTTTAAAGAGAATTTGCAATTTTTTAACAGGGAACACCAGGATCCCTTCTGGTGAGGCAAGTGGTGGACCCAGGCAGAGGAGCTTGCCCAGGGCCAGCACTGGGGTCCCAGCTGGAGGGCAGATGAGGTGGCTGATCCTCTGGCCATCTGGGGCCAGGAGCATACACTCTGACAGTTTAAATCAGGCCACCTTAATGAGCACATCTTCCAGGTGATAGCTTCCAAGATGGCAGAGCAGAGGCACCAGAGGACATGACAGCAGTGCTAAACAAAGGATAACTGTAGCCACGGCCCATTGCCAGTTAACCCAGAGGTGCAGGTGGCTCTGTTATAGTGCCCCTACCATAGCCCAGGTGGTTGTGCAGTCCTTGTCTGGGTCTGGCAGGCATATAGACATGGAGCCACAGATCCAAGGGGGTGGATGCTGTTGCAGGTGGGAATAGGTCACAGCCAGGCAGAAGCCCCCACTACCAGACTGCTGCAGTGGGTAAAGGGTGCAGGGGCCACTCTATGTTAGGGCTGCTTCAGGAGTCCAGCTGGCACAAAGGGCTAGCATCCCCAGATACCAACTGGTCGGGCCTCAGAAGCTCCTGCAGGATGCTGGCCCCAGCCTCTAGCTCCCCCTGGCTGAAGATCCTGGAGGAGCTGGGCAGGGTCAGTTTGCCCCAAGTGGCACAATTTACCCCACACCAAAATGCATGTTCAGGCACGTGCAAATCTCCAGTGCAAATTTGTAGGGCTGTGTGAAACTTCAGTCCCTGATTTGATTCGATGGAGATTTGGCTCAATTCAGTTACTGAATCTCCTAATCGAATCAGAGGACCCTTTAACTTCTCCGAATTGAATCAGAACCCTCCGAATCAATTCAGAGAGATTCGGAAAGATTCAGCAATTCAGACATAGACACAGCTTTAGAAGTTTTTTCTACCTACCTCTAGGTAGTAGGCGACTCGTGAATGCTGCAATGCTGGGGTGCATGGAGTGTCCCACAGAAGGGTGGGGGGTCCCCAGAATGCTTGGCATCAGGCCTGGAAGTGGACCAGAAGCACTTCCAGCCCACTTCCGGGTCTGCCGGGGAGTGTGCTGGGGGGCCCCCCGCAATGCCGCCATGGCTCGGTGACTGGTGCCTCCTGGGTCTGGGTGGGGGAAACTGGGGTCTCCCCATGGCCAATTGCTCAGCCAGGGAGGGCACAGGGGGGTCTCCCTCATGCTCCCTGGCAGACCCAGAAGTACTTCCAGTCCACTTTCAGATTCACCGCTGACCACTTGGGGGCCCCCCTGCACTCCTGTCGGATGCTTCACCTGCCCCAGCATTGCAGGGTTCATGAGCTGTGCCTGGTACATTGAGGTATGTAGAAAAAACATTTAAGCTGTGTCTATGTCCGGATTGCTGATTCTCCAAATCAGCATCAAATCTTCAGATTTGGATTCAGCCAAATTGAATAGGGGACAGTGATCTGAATCAATTAATCAAATCACTGTCCCTGAGTTGGGCCAAATCTGAATCCAAATTGAATAGGGCCTGTTTCACACACCCCTACAAATTTGTTTCACTGCTACTTGAGCTGCTGCAAGTGCACGTGCCTGCATGTGTGGACATGCCCATATAGTGTCTACACTGTAATTTCTCACATACCACATGTCCCCAAATAAAATACACACCTTGATTTGGGAAGGCAGAATGACAAAAAAAGATCTTTTCCAGAGTCATAGCCGAATCCTGATCATAGGGGCAGAGCACAACCTTCAGTCTGGCTGCTCAGCTAAAGCTACAGTATCAACCTTCTAATGACCCCTGCCAAATATACATAACATATAAAACAAAATAGTAGTGTGCCCACCTCTGTTCGATGATCCGCTTCCACGCTGCTTTGGCATGGTCATCTGGTCTTATGCACCAAGTAGCCTTATATGAACCCTGGAGGGGTCCTCAATCACTTCCAGAGAGGCCACAAACTCTCCTGCCATGTCTTTGGATGGATTTTCAGTGAAGGGGGTTACT